>NC_090883.1:5505536-5508036 GCF_036669925.1 Montipora capricornis
AAGGAACTTCACTTAAGTGTCGTGCTGGAAGCCCATGTGAACTCGGTGAAATCAGCAAATAACGCAAATCAAATCAAATGTTGCTTCTTGGGTGTTATTTGTTAAGAGTTTTCCAGAGTCTTAAGGGGTTCATATGGACTGTCTTTGCATTTTAGCAACTTGATACCTTGACTTTTGGCACATAACGTTCGCTAGCATGTTCGTTTTTGCCCTTTTCTTAAATCTTATCACTGGCTTGAATAGACTGTTTTGTCCATCCAGGGTGGCAGCTCTCTCTGTTTCACTCTTTTCTGGAACAATAGGTTTTATTAATTTTATCGCTGAAGATCGATTCCCAATTGTCTTTCTTTCTGCTTTAAACCAACATGACAGCGGCTTTTTGGATTTGCATTAATTTTATTTTTACCCTTAAGCACATAAGACTTCTCGATTGGGAATTTCATCACTTGTGTCACCTAGTAGGGTTTGTTGGACAAATCTATAGAGGAAAACTAGTGCGCAACAATTGAAGAGCGAGAACCTTCAATCCTGAAGTCACGACTTTGAATTGGATATTTTTTTAATACTTGGATTAGACTGTATTTCGTGTTTTTTGAAGATATGTTGATTACAAATTCGGTCAGCCAAAAGCAAACATATAAAAAGAGCATTCATATTTCAGAAACAGGTTTTAATTTGAAATTAATATATCGTCAATACGTTATCAATCGTACAGGTGGTATATAGAAAAAGCGGAAACACCAAACGGGAACGTTTACAAATTAAAATCGTCTTTACGCTATAGTACGCTTCACAATATAGTAAAAGGCTTACAATCGGTAGCGCCATAATATTGATAGTGTGCCAAGGTCATGCGTTTCCGACAGCATAGCCTATGCTTAACTATTATTATTTTCCTTATTTTCGCTCCTTTTAACACAACACAGCTTCGAATGCAAAAGATGCAATAGTTAAAATACATCATGTGATAAGGTTTTTGGTTGATGACGTTGTTGAATTTAAAAAAATGCTTATCATTTGCTTTATGATCTGATACCTGAACAACGATCATAATCATTTCAGTTTGGGAATTATGAGTCACTCGTCATATTATACCATATTACAACACTGGAATAGTGACGTCATTTTGTATTGGTAGGGTGGCTAAGAAGTTCTGCACAGTCTGCTGACGTGGCCGCCCTCTTCACTGACGCCAGATTTGCTCGTCTAAATAAGACTGTATATTCCTTGGCGCATTTTTTGTCCCAGTTGTAAAGCTACAAATTGAGATGTTCACATGTCATGTTAAACCAGGAATCAAACTCTCAAAAAGCTAGCGCGTGCAAGCCATTTAATTTCTTTTACAAGTTACGGCAAGCTCACAAACTTTTTTTTTTAAACATTCCCAATGGTTTGCTATTAACATCTGTGCTACTCAGTTAATCGAAATTGTGGCATGATTGAGTGTAGCTGCTATTAAAGAAACGAGATGAACGAGAAAGAAGGAATTTGATAATAACGGTACAATTCATCCTCACCAGATTATGCAGTCCAGAAACTTAGTTTGCGATTTTACAAACTCGAAATGGAACTCCTGGGATTGGGTGGAATGGCTATCTATGTCTTGATTTGCCATTTGGAACAGTGACAATTGACTGAAGTAGTTGCAAGCAATGGAAGGAAATCTGTTTCCGCTTTCAATGCGGGATCGGCATATTCTTCGATTTTGCTTGTAATGCGGCCAATCAGAAGAAATAGTTAAAACGTTACAGTTGTGCTATGTCACGCGTGACCAGTATCCACGAGATGAATATCCAAATTCCACGATTAGAACGGAATCTTGAAAGATTTTTGCGAAAGTTGGTACGAAAAGTGCACAATAACTGAACAATAATCCATCAAATACTTGAAAAATGTTTCACTTTGCAGACACATTTTATAGCTAACTATTTCCGATAAATCCAGGAAATCTCCACGGGGTATTTATAATCTCCAGCAAAGCTCAAAACTGACACGCAGATTTGAATACTCGCATGTGATGTAGCTCGACTGTAAAGAAAACCAGACAAAGTACAGAAACCACAAACCAGCTAAAACCATCCCCTTGAGGATTGATTTCCTAGCATGTGATTGCTTGTCGTCTCACTGCACTGTTTTCAAAGTCACCCATTTTCAAAGCGTGAACAGTCGCTTTGATTAGTGAAGCGCTTCACGTTCGTCGGCTTTTCGAGCTCACACTTTCAATCTACTCTTTGTATTATCTACAAGAAAATCATGAGCTTCAACAAACGTGCATTCCAACGGTTGTTTATCCGTCTGGATAAACGGTTGCAGGCAGTGCCAGGGAAGGTGGAAAATACGAGGCTAGAGAACGCTGGGCAGGTGAAGGAAATCTCCTTCACAAAGAACTGTTCTGCCTCTCGCATTGGGAGGTTGCTGGAATCCAGTTTTTCATCTTTAGCTGGACGAGATCTTTCCAGGTAAGTTGTGCTAAATATGTTTTATACTCGACAAGCTGAAA
>NC_090883.1:5510536-5515536 GCF_036669925.1 Montipora capricornis
TGCTGGAGGAGGATCAAGAGGAATTAAGGCCGTGTATGTACAATAATTTTTAATCAGCTGGGAGTTGTTTGGTTTGTTCCATTTATACTACATGTATTTAAATAGAATGGTGTACCAAAGTTTAACAGGATTCATTTGCCACAGCTAGAATATGCAGCATTCCCTCGTTTTCATGTCAATTTCTCAGTCAAACATTCATGAGGTGCATTAGACTTGTCCCTTGTGGAAAAACTGAGCAGATTAGCTGCACCTTGTTATGGGTCGCTGTGCTACTGAATAGTATATAAGCGTAACAGAGGGCTCAATAATTATTTTGTTCAGTTATTTCTTTTACACCAGTTTTGAATAAATTTGTTCCTGTGGTCACCACCAACTTGTCTTAATCACGTTTCCTCTATTGTGAAATTCAGAAGCTCGGCCTTTGCGTTAATTTTCTTTATTCGAAGGTCGTTTTACATTTATGTCGCACTACTTTCCAATGCCTTAATTTCATGGAACATTAATTTCCTTTAATAAGGTAGTCAGCATGGTTTACATTTTAATCTTTGCAGATGGATATGTTACCGATGATCTCTCCACTCCTGGAGTTGCTTCTGGTATGTAAACAGTATCAAACTCTTTGTAAGTAAACAGGCATTGTGGGGTATGTACTTTCCAGATATGCCTGTTAATATGGCTGCTTGACAGGTAAAACTATAATAAGTATCATAATTATTGTTAAATTTGTTGGGTGAAATCTTTAAATAGTGATCCAGAGGGTAGGTTGCTTTATTATGTTAAATCTGCATGTGTATTGTATCCTTTGCGACAATGTTGATCGTATTCGTGTATGTGACACTAAAGATGGTTTTTTCAACAGGGGATGAGTTTGTAAGCAGATTATCTGAGATGCTGTCCTGCCTTGAGATCTTAGGAAATGAAAGTCAAGTAGTTACTCTACCATTTCTGCCACATTCATTTGAAGAGGTGAGTGGTAATAAGAAAACCAAACAGACAAATTAAAGAAGCCTAATTTTACACCTTGTACTTATGATAAAAATTCATATGAGCACGTCTTAAACAATGAAGATTTTACGGATAGTAATTGAATGGAGGGTGTAGGGTGTATGAAGAACGTGATCTAATTGGCACGTCATCATGCACGAATACCTGCTCCAACACCTTGAAAATGTCAGAGTCCTTAGGTCTTACTCATGTACACCTCTACACTCCTTAGAGTGAATGTTATTGATTAACATGTTTTAATTTCAGTTCATCTGGCAAGGAACTGAGGACAATACAGTCATGGTTGCAGTCCTTCTTAAACGATCATCAGCTAACCAGGACCAGTGTCAAAAGTTGATCACGTGAGTTTCTGGGACTAGTGGGCAATTTTAAGGTTTTTTAATTTCCAAAATGGAAGATATATGCCCTCAAAGGTGCGACAGAATAAAATTCGAGAGAATGACTATCATAGAAATTATTTTTTGAATAAAGTTTCTGCCATATATTTCCTGTAATTCGAAAGGCAGAAAATTATAGAGAAAAAAGGAATATTTTAAGAATTCCAAAGAATAGATTATTACAGCACCAAGTCCAGATCATCTCAGTTGTGAACTTGTACTTATTTGTTTGGTTTGTGAAGGCAAAAGTAGATTAAATATAGTTTTGCTTTGAATTTCCCTACAAACCTTTGACTTTCACACCTTGTTGTCCTGATTACCCATGGTGCACTTAAGAGCGTGAAATGGTCTATTTTCGTAACCAGTAATAATAATTGTTGCAATTCATTCAATGACAATGACTGTAACCAGTAATAATAATTAATGCGATTAATGCAATGTTCATGTAGACAGTGATGCATGTAAAAATTTACTATGTCTGCAGAGCTGTGTAAACAGTTTGACCGTTCACTTCATTGTTGCAAGTCCTTGGCTGTTTTTGTTTGCACTTGCTAGCCTCCTGTGTTTTGCTAATAGATGGAGAAAGGAGATTGTATTTAAACCAAAATCATTGCTAATTGAATCTTTTCCTTTTAAGTCCATATCTCAGAAACAGTTAACAGAACATTAAATTTTGTTAAGTATTTAGTTTAGCTCAGTGATTCGAATTTCCAGTATTACTATAGGAGGCAACCACATGTTTCATGTTAAATTATGAGTATGTTCGACATGGTACAGTGATTGTCTTCTCATCTGTGTTTCCTACAGCGTATTGTCTGACATGAAGATATCATTTTCAAACTGCTATTTTTGGATAGCAGACATAGAATCAATGGAAGCTGAGAAAGGTACAATGGGCAAAGGTTAACTCATGTTAATCATGTTTCCCAGGCCAGTCTTAAAAACTTGTATCAGAACAATTAACTACTGTACATGACTTGTAAGTATTATTCACTGGATAACCTGTCACTGCTGACCCAGTTTTTTGATCGGCTAAAGTGCAAGGACCATATTGTGTCGGCTGTAAGCTATAGGCCTAGGGAATATAAGCTTCCAAGCTATACAGGATCAATTCTTTCTTACAGTCACACTTGAAAGAGTAAACCAGCTAGATCTTCAGATATTTTTCTTGTTAGACGTGGAATGAGTTCAACTACTGGGACTCTCAATGTACTTTAGACCTGAATACTGGCTTACCTATTGCCCCAGTGTACCCTTACTGCATTTGACATGAGCTAATGTTACAAAACAGGTGGAAAGACTGCACCTGTACAACTGCAATATCTATGTGCACTCAAAAAATGAGGGTCACTCTAGACTATGACCTTAAGTGACTTTTACAGTTAGTTCATGCTTAGGAAGTGGCCTGCATGGGATTTCTGTGGTTGTACGGCACATGTGAGATTTATTCACCAAATTATTTTCATCCCAGCATGGAGAGCAACTAGTGATTAGGGTGTACACAAGGAATAACTGTCACTTTCAAAATACTTTTCAAGTTTCCATTTCACAAATTACTAAGGATTAAGCTGGGACATCACTTTTACCTTTTCTCTTCAGTTAAATCAAAGTATAGAGACAAACAGCTTGAGTGTGTTGTGTTATTGCTGACACCTTCACTCAGCAAAAACAAGCCACAACTTGTCGAAAGTTTTGAAGGTGAGTAATAAATGTTGTTACATGTTGTGTTAAAAGTTGTTTGTTACCTTATTGTAACTGTCGTCACTGTACTTTTGGTTCGTCATTACTATGGGGCCGCTACTTTTGGAATTCTGTGATAATGTTCTCGCTGCATGCATTTGGTGTAATTTTTCTCAGCAGTTTTATTCAAATTTTAAGACTCTTGGAGGTGGGTTGGCACAGAGTAGGTGGGTGAAAAACACTGTGATTCAAGGTAGTGTCCCACTCTTCTGGCTGTCCAGTGACTTGTGGTTTTCCTGCTTTTAAGACTCATGCAAAGCCAAAGAAGTATGTTATCATATTGGTGGCTCGGGATATATAAAAGCAGTCAGTACAGTAGCTTAAAATGCTCTATTAAGCCACCAGGGGCTTCTTTATGTCAAGCACATTTGAGTGATTATATATGCATTGTACATGGTTGTTTGCAACGTTTTTTTATTCAATTGCGGGATCCAAATCTGAACTTCCAGCTGGTGAATAAACCATACCAGGCCCAAGTTGTTCAAAAAATGGATAACGCTATCCACCAGATATATCACTATCCATTGGGTAACGCAATTGGTTTCACTATGTATTCATTGGAATGGAGAGTGATTTTTCGGGTGGATAGCGCTGTCCATCGTTTGAACAACTACAGTAAGGCCAAATGAGTCTAAATGAAGTCTTACTGTCGTAATTATTACAATCTATCATTTATTGATTTGGTCATGAGGGGTGGGGGGCTTAATAGCTTTCTTCCTCTGAAAAGGGGTTGAGAGGGGGCTTAATAGGAGATTAACAGTACTATACAAAGGGCCAGAGGTTTGTCACTGTCAAGTGTCACCCTCATTGAACAAAGTTGGTTTATTTTTTATACCGGTACATGATGATGATGACAATATTGATTTTCAGGATTTCACATTGATGCCAAACAATTTGAAGAGGCTGTTGTGTTGTCTCAACAATTTTTCTCGTCTATCAGAGAAGAAAGGTATTTACAACATGTACTAATGCTTGTTGTAGTAATAATATTGATATTTGTAGGAAACAGTCCAGGGCATATTTGCTACTATAAACACTTCACTACAGGTCAAGTTCTGATTGCCAAGGGAAACACCAGGACTCCAAGGGAAAAAGGCAAACAAATTTCCAGAGGGTCTATAAATTAAGTGTTTTAAAAATAGAGGAGAAACCAGGATTTGGAAACATATTCATGTAAGAAAGTGTTCTCTGGTTAAGAAATGTAAAAACGGAAGTAAGTATAGAAGTGATATATAAGAGACCTTCACTTCAACAAGACAAAAAAAAAAGGTGTTGAAGTGAACGGCAGAATTCTCGATAGTCAATATTATGAGTGATACAAGGCGCTACAATCTGAAGGCACTAAACCTAATGCAGTCTGGTAGGGAAAACCATGAATAAAAATTCTGCATTTCCTTAATCATCTTATCCATTAATGTCTTAATGACTGATAAGTAATTTAAGAACAAACCCAGGGTAAATAAAAAGATATGATATGACATGATATATGATATATGATATCAGGAAGAAGTTGGAAGGATGGCGACTGGACCGCTTGGAACAAGAGCAAGAATTGAAGGTATCTGTACATTTACATTTAAGGACAGCGCCTACTATTGTTATTGCTCATCTCCAAAATAATTTCGGATTTCCTATGGATGGTGCTTAGTAATACAGGGATAGTTTTGCGCGGTTTAAAAGTGTGTGGACACAGCATAACTTAGCAGGTGCTCTTAGTATCCAAAAAGACAGTTGGGGGCAACCACACACTATTCAGAGATAATAAAACTTCAATTTTGGAAGAGAATGCCATACATTGCTTTGTATTTTAAAGCTTTTTGCAATTGTTGTTGATTAATAATTATCTTCGAAAAATGCGTGGTTACCCTCCATTTCCCT
>NC_090883.1:5525536-5530536 GCF_036669925.1 Montipora capricornis
GGATTCACTGATTCGTATTCATGGTATAAAAGAAAAAAATTCCTCCTCGCTAATTGAACCTTCTGCAAAAGAAATTACAAGAGAATTTCTCGCCTCTTCAAAAGACATGTTTATTCCACCGTCCTACGGTCGTGTTGGCCGAATCTTAAGTTAAATATTTTCGCGCCTTTCTACCGTACTCGTCCAAAGTCTCCGGTATACGCATCCAACCGTCCCAGCCTACCGTTGTCCACTATCTTAAAGTCCCTATTGACGTTTCCGGAATCACTGTAAGACGCAAAAAGCCTTACGTCGATAAGCTTCAAGATCTATTGAATTCCTGCACTTGCTCAAAGTGATCTGTTAACGCCGTCATATGTTCGCAGTCTATTTTGAGAAGCTCTGAATTACATTGCCCATCCCTGACCAGGCTGGTTGTCGCGTCATTGGCGCGTGCTCACACAGGATTCCCACCCTCGCACATCCTTAGGTTACGCAATAGTCGAAATATAAGGATCTGTATGGGAAAAAGGGTTATATTCCTCAGCCTAAAATATACGAAGAAGCAGGTATGAATAAAAATAAGCCTGGTGTTTGTTTCCCTGTTTCGCATAAGGTTTTCTAGGCCGATTCATGGGAATTTGGGGCCTGTAATCCTCATCAGGAACAAGGGAACACACACCTCAAGTTATGTAAGTTTATTTTCACTCATACTCCTTCGTGTAACCGTTTTCCCATCCATTGATACAAATCCTTATATTCCGACTGTTGCGTAACCTGAGCACTACTGTATGAGGGCTCTCATCTTTGTGGTTGGATGACCTGTGGTACAAATATATACCTTCAAGCTTTTTTTTTTTCTTAGTTATGATCTGCAAATTTCATGCATGCTTAATAGGAAATTTCCCCGAATCGAGGCCGCTGGCGATTTGGTAATAAAATCATATTTTCAAAACTTTAAATAAAGTTAAAAAAGGAAAAAAAGAAAAATCGGTCCATTTTTTTCCGTTGTTTGATCCATGTTACGTTATATTACCAGTTTAAAAATAAACAACAAACCCTTAACGTACACAAAATATGATTTTTCAATTATTGTGGAAAAAATGGAAAACTGAATTGGCCGAACCGTGCACGGAATTTATGGAATTTCCACTTGACTTATTTGTCAATGATTCAATTACCATAAACCATAGAGGATTGGTTAAGTGTATCCCTAAAACTGCCACTGTATTGGTAGTTATCAGCGAAATTAATAACTGAGCCATCTTGTGGAAACAAGCAAGTGTTAAAATTATTTCCCGGAGCACTACGGTCACGGTCTTTATCAGGGATGTCGTGGGTGTTGCAATGCAAATGAAAAAAGGTATATGTATATTTATACTAACTTAAACAAAACAACAACAAAAAAATTCCCATTATTTTATCCACACAACGTTCGGCTTGTTGGAAACAAATAATTATTCGAGATTGACTACCGCGTCACGCAATTGTTCACATTCCAACTGCGGATTTTGGGTAAAATCTATGAGAAACACAGGCCAAGGTGGGCGACTTAAAACCATTTGCCCAGAGATATTTTTTAATATCCTAACAGGTGGATATATATTTAACCCGTATAATGTGTTTTTATGGTATTTAAAATTATAGCCCATTGAAAAATAAGGCGATGTTTTAATGCAATAATTCGCTTGAAACACAATGTAAAATTTTGCATGTCTGTTTGATCTCGTTTCGGGCTCCAAACTAACTTCGATTTATTTTATTTTTCACTCAGTCACACCACAAAGACCTGAACTGAATATGAAATCCATTGAAAGATTCTCAAGTTGCTGTTCAGCGGAGCGTGAAGCAATCAAATATTCAGAAAATTCAGAAAAACCGGAAGCAGATTTTGAGCCCAATCGGGACGAAGTCGTTTTTGGCATATTTCTACCAAAGAAAGCTGTTTTGGCAGAAACTAACTATGGTCCGTTTCAATTCTTACTAGGACGTATCTATGGCCAAAATAAAAGCGAAATCAATTTTTCGACTTGTGCCATTGATAGGCTATTTAGGTCGATTTTTATAGGCATTCACTCCTAAATATCAAAGGTACAAAAGACTCTTAAGTTCTGATTCTGAGTCCGACTAGTTTTCTCACCCACGGCCGTTGGTGGGCTGTGTGCTCAGCTACGTAACAAAAATAAGTGAAGGTCAGACTTTTTTGCCTTTCTTTCTTTTTTCTTTTCATCTATTGAGGATTTGTTATAAACGTTTTAGGCTTTATATATTTTTTATATGTAATTGTCGAAAAAAATAAATTTAATTTGACTTTGTCATTCCATCATTCAGCTTTATTACGCGATTTGAAATAAATTTATTCTTCATAACGATTTTTTTGCGTAGTATTCTTTTGAAATCTCAGTACGTATAAAATAAACAAATGACTTCATGGTTGGTTCGTTTGTCCGATTTTTCTTCACTCGTTGCGAGGAGTCGCTGAACTCACTCGTTTGCTGCGCTCACTCATTCGTTCGCGCCTCTTGCAACTCGTGAAGAAAAATCGTCCGCACTCACCAACCATGAAGTAACCTCTATCTAGGATATGAAAACAGCCAAATATGAAGGGGACATTATGCCAGCAGGGCATCTCAATGCAGACTCAATGTTATAATGAACATTAAGAGTAATAGATTTCCAAAAGTAAGTAATTACAGGTTAATGTACAGCTGCTATTTAGATGATTTTCCAATAATTGGACAATAATAATATTATTATCCATTAATCAATGTTGTGACCGAATGTTTGCTTTATTTGAAGTCTTAAATTTGGTTGAAAATCATAACCCTTGGATTTACCTCTTCGTTCTTTTTGCCAGGCTCAGGAGAGAGGCAACAGAGATGATGCAGAGGTTAGTTTAGTGGGCTAATAATCTGTGGTTATAAATTTCCTCTGTTTTAGTCTGAACAGCTCAAGCTACATGTAAATAGTTCGTAATTAAGATTAGTACCTGAACTGTGTGTAGGTAGTATACATCAACGTATGATTGCTTTATGTAGAACCACCTTGCAAAATGGGATTTCAAGGCAATATGCTTTGCGTAGATCCACCTTGGAAGTTCGGATTTCGAAGCCAAATTACCATATAACCCAAAGTCTCCATTTAACCCTTCAATTGGCCTCTTCTTTCTTCTGACCAGGTTCACAAAAGGAAGGAAGAGGATGGTGTGCAGGTTAGTGGAGTGGAATCATAATTTGTGCTTTAAATAAATTTCCTGTTTTAGTCTGAACGGCTCAAGGTAAAGTGTTCAAAAGAAAGACTAGTATCTGAACTGTACATGTAGGCAGTAACATTGATGTGTGATTGTTTTGTGTATATCCAACGTGCAAAATGAGATTTCAAAGCCGAAGCCTTTGTGTGGAACCACCAAGCAAATTGCAATTTCAAACCAAAATTATTACATACCCCAGTGTTTCCTGTTAACCCTCTTGTTGACCTTTCCTTTCTTTTGGCCAGGTTCAGGCTAGTGATGAAGGAGAGGAAGCAAAGGTTTATTGAGTACTTTAAGACTGCTTTTTTTCCCTTTAAGTTAATACTTTGTGTTCGTTTGAAACGCTCAAAGCTAATAAAGTCAATTGTTGTTGATTGGTTTCTGTAGATCCGACTTGCAAGGCAAAATAGGTTGTTCTGTCATTCCGATGGGTTCTTGATTAGAGCATGTTGGGGAGACCAGGTGTTTGAAAGACACTTCAGCAAGCAGGCGCTGTATCAGTTATGGTTTGCCACCGATTTTCACTAATGCCATCAGTCTTTCCTATATGAATTTTCAGTGAATCTTGTTTGATCTCTGAAATAATTATGCAGCTGTAAATGTCCTTGTTGAAATTTCTTTGGGCACGTCATCTGCTAACCTAGTCTGTACCTTACAATTGGAGTATAAATTATATAGCTTTTAAGAACAAAGTTAACGTGGGCCATAAGAATTCCGACCACTGAAAATTATCTCACTAAACCTTCATTCTACTCAACTCATTGAACTATGACAGTAACTCTGTTCTATTAATTGAATGCATTTTACATATTATCCAAATTTATTTTGACAGGAAATCTATGATTGGCTAGGAAGTATGACAGCTTTGCCATTGTATTTATCCCTGTACCACCCCCTGGATAAAACACCAATAAAACATGATGAGGCAATTAGGGGAAGTGAACGACTGTACTTACATGAATTGGTAGGTGAAAGCTAACAGTAAATAATGGGAATCTTTCCATTAGTGATAACCATGTAATCAGCAAGCTACAGAGCATTTTTGGTTGGACTGAAACTGGAAAATGCTGTTAAAGGGCCACAGGTTACCCACTTGTCCGGCTCTTTCTTAAAACATGACTGTATTTGATTAAGCTTTCATTGTAAAGAGTTTTAACTGGAATTAATTGAAGATGTGCATTAGTTTGATAAGATGGTGTTTATAATCATGCATGCTCATACATGTACAAGGTGAAGAACAACTATTTTTAGGTGGAATACAATATTTTGGCATTGAATTATTTTTTGGTGGATAACACAAATTATGATATCATTGTAGAGACAGAATTTAACCAAACTGTAAGTGACGTATTCTTTATCTCCATCGTTGTAACAAAACCCATTCTGGAAAGGATTATTGTAGCACCATATGCACTTATTAGAAAGATTGTGGGGTAGATAAAGTTTCACCTCTTGTGGCTGAGGCAAATGGCAGATACCGGTCGAGAAATCTGCTGGACTCAAACATTTTCAGTGTAGATAAATTATCACCTCTTGTGGCCGGGACAAATGGTAGAGACTGGTTGATGTTTGTTAACCTTTAACTTGGTATTAACTCAAAATTCTGTATGTTACTTGCAGACATCAAGGGAAGCAAGAGAAACCTTCAATGACAGTGAAAGTTGGTGCGTTGTAGTCTGAAAGACATGAGTTACAGCATTCTGTTGTTAGTAATATATCCATTAGGGTTTAATTGACATGACAACTTTTTTAGTGATCCATATTCCTTACA
>NC_090883.1:5533036-5540536 GCF_036669925.1 Montipora capricornis
AACTTCCCCTTTGAAACAGAAGGAAACAAGACGTTGCCCGATGAGCAGGAGGCAGGCAAGTTGTAGTATTTGCAACTGTAACTCGTTCACTCTGCATGCATGTGTTTCAGTTTGTTGTAGTCTTCCTATTGTCTTGTTAATTTCTTATCTAGGTCGCATAGAGAAATATAATTGCCATTTCTTAAATACTGTATTCTTCTCTTTGATGCATGCATACAGAGCAACAGAGAATCTTAGAAATTGACGGTAGTTGTTCCGAGCTTTAACTTAACTTGTCCTTGTAGTCAAAGTGTATTGCAGTCCCAATTATTAAAATTGTGAAAACATTGGATTCCAATTTACAGGTACAGAGGAAACTAAGAAAGAGGAGACCAACCCTGGTGGTGCAGAAAAATGTAGGAAAAGGGGAAAGGGCAGCAAGAACAAGAAAAACAAATCACCACGTTTGACGGAAGACAATGAATAAGAGACCTTTAGCATCAGGTTTTTCGTGGTTAACAGGAAACCACAAACTACGGTTTGCGGTTAGCTGTTTGCAGTTTCAGGTTTCCTGGCTTTTGAACTTTAGCAAGGAGTTCGGCTTGATGCCGCCATGTTGTTTTTTTGTCAAGTGGAAGTGTACCACTTCGGTCGCCCAAAAAATATAACTACTTCATTCAATCGAGTTCAAAGATCTAACTAGCACATAGAAGGTGGATACAGAAAGCTACTTCGTGCTTTTAAATGAGGCTGTACAATTTTTAGTAGCAAAAAACCTTGCCGTTAGTTACTTAGCTCTAGAGGCCTTCTCCGCGGTTAAACCGTGAACTGCAAACCGCAAACGCGACAGCAAGACCTTGGTCACGTGATGTTTTGCGGTTTGCGGTTTCCCATGACAAACCTGATGCTAAAGGTCCCTAATGATGATACCGTGATATCCCACGTACGCTCTCCCTCCCCCATTGTGAGAGAGGCGGCTTCAAGTTGGAACGTTTATGTTGCCTCCATACACCATTTCCGAGTTCAGGTCTGCCTCCTCTTCAAAGCGAGTCTAAGTGCGAAGTTTTTGTTATGAAAATTAGTTTTCATTCATATATAAACTAGAACTAATTACCATCACAAAAACTTTGAACTTAGACTCGCTTTGAGGAGGAAGCAGACATGAACTCGGAAATGGCCTATTCACGACCCATAATCAAGACTGTTTGCAGTAAAACTTTATGCATGATTAGGCATTATACATGATTACGTCATATGCCCAAATTCACCACCAAGCCTCGTTTGCACAAGACCCGACATGAAATGCTGTTAGCACGTGGGTTTTCTTCACAAGTTTGTTCCTTCTTTAATTTTCGAAATCGATGCTTGGTGGTGAAATCAGCTAGTAAGACGTCATCACGCAAACAGTTGTTCAAAATTAAACAATGTTAAAAGCCTTTGGACCGAAAGGAGAACTCAGTTTTCCACGAGTATAATCGTTTAATCTAAAGCAAATGATTTGCATTGGTATTTACTCTATGGTAGTAAAAATAAGGATATGAACATTTACTTCTTCTTTGCCTGTGTAAGCAAGGATTTGGGAATAACATTGTGTCTGTAGAAAATGACTCAACCCCTCTCCCCTATACAACTGAAATGTCTCCTTACATGAAACTCAAACAAAGGTGTGGTCGCGCTTTGTTTTTTTGAAAAGTCCAACACGAAAGAAACAAAAGAACGGAAAAAATAGAAACAAACTCTGAACCACAGCAACATGAATCTTAGAACTTTTTGATGGGAAGAGGATGAGGGCCGGGATGGATGTTCCACTAAAACTTGAACTCAACTGTAATAACAATAACCAGTCGCAGACGTTTACAAGGTGTAATGTAATAAATCTATACTTTCATTTAACAACACGAGCACTATGATTGGTTGATCCTTGGTCACGTGTCCTTGATCAATTTCAAATGCAGTTGAAGTTGTTGCCCGCTCCGGTTGTTTTGCTGCGACTGTTGAAGGGAAAGTATACACATATAACAAAGCAATAAATGTCTGGTCCCTCAGGAATTTCGGACTCTCGGAAATACAAAAGTAATTGTTTCCCTCGGGACGAGACATTAAGTGTATAATGTTGAATTAAGACTGCCACGATTGATTTAACGTCTATTTACATCTGTGTTTAAACTGATATACGGGTATAATATATTGTGATAAGTATGTGTCGGGCATGAAAGCATGAAATTAAGAAAATAAAGAAATATATAAGAAAACAAGAACTCGGCTTAGTCTTTATTTGACAATCTCCATTGGCAGAAAATGATTAGACAGATCGTTTTCGTAACTAAAATATACTTCTTCCACGGCACCACTGATTTAACACATCTCTGTCATGTTGAGATTTGATTTTCAATTTCCTGCGTGAAGTACGAAGAAGAAGTGATTTCGAACTATAAGAAACTGCGATAAAACATATCTAAAGATATTAAAAAATAGTAAAAACTTTGCTAAGAGACATCGACGTTTAGCTAACATCGAAACGTTTTTTAACAGAGTTTTTAGTATTTTTAGAAATGTTTTATCACAGTTTTTTATAATCATTGAACAAAAATGAACAACATTGAAATGAAAGTGTTTATCAACCTGGATTCCTTTGGTCGTGTTTTTCCCAATGATAACAAGTGAGCAAGGTGATAATGACTGTGAAGAACAAAATAACAACTGACTCAGAATTCAAATATAGCAGACGTGAATGGCTTGGTTTGTTATCTTTTGTAACATACGAATGGCATGGCCATGGTTATGCAGTTTTTGCCTTGAAGCTAAAACTTGAGCACTAATAAGTGCTACCACGAAAGTGTCCATTTTTGATAATGTGCTCTGCAGGTTGTCACCATGGTAACGCATCTACATTATTTATTATGTATGCAAAACAGTCTGAAAGCTCGAAAGTCCCATGCTGCATAAAGCGCTATTTCTTGTTCACAAGCATTGACTTCACATTTCTTTTGATATTCAAATTTGCCAACCATGCAACCAAAGAAATCATTGCTTTAACAGCCATTTAGATTCTGGTTGGCATATTACCAATGGGTAACATCACGACAAACATCGCTACTAATCAGTGGCGTACAAACGCATTGCATTCTTGAACTAGTGAGTCATTAATTGATGTCATTCTATCCTTGATAAAAAATTTTAAAATTAGTTATGGTGGACCATTAATTTCAAATAGAAAAATTCCCGTTACGGCTTAAAACTAGGGTAACTCAGTGTTTAGTTAACGAAGTTTTGAAATCCAATGAACACAAAAAATTGAATTCTTTTACCACACTACCTCTTTACATATCTTATTTCCTTTAATAGTCACCTTAAAATGAGGCTCTCGCCTCATTGTGCTGACTCCCAATCCTCCCCCCAGACATCGAAAATTCCTAACCATTACGAAATTTCGGACCCATGGCGAAAAGTGTATAATTGCGAGCTTCGGAACCATTCCGAACCAACGAAACCATTTCGACAATTCGGAAGCATTATGAAGATCGGAATTTTTTTAATGAATGGCGGGCAATATTAATGAACTTAATAAATAGGGTTGAAAACATGAACAGATACTACTAGATAAATGAGGAACTCGGGAAAAATTAGAAACGCATCGAGCTTGAATACGGTAATAATGCTGAGGACAAACCTCAACCCCCCCGGATAACCACACGTCCTCGAAAGGAATGGAGCTTGTTATTTGAAGCGCGATTGATAATCGAGCTCGAATAGGATCTTGAGGTCGATTAACATGATTCGAGCTGGGTTGCCCACGAGCAAAAACTGATCCAATGTTTTAAATTCCTAATCAATTCCTGCAGACTGAAAGTCACTCTGATGAAGAGAAATCTGCATAAAGAAGACGAAGTATCGAATTACATGTCAGACAGGGCGCCTAAAGAAAAAGAAGATATTGAAAAAAACTATGGAGGTAAATGTTGCCTGTGACTAATTCTTACTGATTCAGAGAAAGCTATTTGTCTAAATTTTGCTTCATAGTTGTTTGCGAGGAAAGTAAAAGGGGCATTATTACTGTAGGGAATGATGCTATTTATGTCGTCGACTTTGACCTCCTCGGGTCAATAGATGCATTAAGCCAGAAAAATGAGCCAATCATAGATAAGGTCGGAGTAAGGATAGGTCTAGTTAAGGGATTGCAATCTTCGTGACTGGCGCTCTTAGCTGTTCCTTCACGGACTAAACTTGGATTATCAAGATTTTTCAGGCAAGTCTTATGCTGCTTAAGTTCTTTTTTAGAGGGCTTTATTCTCCCTAAATGTTTGGCATGGCTCCACCTCGGGTATTGATTCTTGGCCACTCCTTTATCCGCCGTTTAAAGGACTTTATTGCCTCTCATCCCGACCTTAACGCCAATTTTCTCATTTCGGAAGTCTGCGAAATTAAATGGCAAGGTGTTGGCGGTAGAACTATTGCAAAGGCACGTGCCTTTGATTTACCGATGGTTTAGTCTTTTCTGCCCCAGATTGTCATTTTACAGCTGGGATCGAACGATCTCGTACACGCTGACCCGTTGTCGATAGCTTCTGCTGTTGAGGATTTAGTCACTTTGCTTCATGACCGCTTTCAGGTCAAACGTGTTTGCGTTTGCCAAACTGTTTATCGAGAATCGAGCCCTATCTATAATAAACGTGTTCGCGATTTAGTCAAGTACTTGAAGGTCCTGCTAAAGCCACTCCCGTACTCTTTCTATTGGAGGCACAGGGGTTTTTGGAATACCAAGGTTAGCCTATATTCCAGCGATGGCGTTCATTTGAACTCGCGCGGCCATCGACTTTTCGGGAGCCTCAGAGGGGCCGTTTTAAGATGCCTACATTCCCTACACAATGAGAGCATTTAAGCAATCGCAATCTCTCATCATTGAAAAGATTTGCTATTTATTTGCTATTTGTTCGCCAGTTCCTTGCGGTTTATGTTCACCAAGCCGATGAATATCTAATTTTTAATGAATCAGCCTTCAGTTGGAATTAAACACGTTACTGACTTTTTGGCTGCAGCATTCCACGCTGTTCACAACTTCTTATATCATGTGCGGATATCCGCCTGATGACACAGTGCGGCCGATGTTATTTGTTATACCGGCTTTGGTTGTTTTTTATCGTGAGCTAATTACAGAAGCCATACGGGTGTACAATCCTTTTGACCACCGAGTAGGTTAGGTGTGTCCAATGCACTCGGCTCCTGTTTTTTCTCACACCGCTATGGAACTCGGCTTTTTGTTACGTTTTTGCACTAGCACACACTCTCTCGCTGTTGTCATTTTATATTCAGGTCATTTTACAATACGCCCCTCTGAGGAATTTCCTGCTCCGATTCATATGCTTCCTGCTCCGATAGCCCAGCTTATCAGTTTAACCAGATGCGGGCCATCTGTTGATTCTTAATTGACTTTTAATCAGTGTGGGTAACACTTGCAGTCACGCTTCCCTTTTAATTAGCTTAGTTTATCTTTCCGGTAGCCTTTTTCATTATCAGCTATGCCTCCCAAGAAACGCACGTTGGGTACAAATTCTCGTCGCTCAAAGCGGTTACGTCCTTCTGAGCTCCCTGAAGTGGCTCCTACAACGCCCTCCGTGGGTTCATCTGCAACTCCTCAAGCCAATAACGACTCTGGGCTTATGCAAGTGAATGTCGAGGCTCTGGCAACTACAATTTCTGTGGCCGTCACTGAAGCCATGAATGCTGCCCTAGTAAATCGCCGTTCCAGCACCAATGACGAGTTAACCCCAGTTCCTTCCACGTCAATTGTGCACCCAAATGATCAGGCGGTGGACGACGAGGTAACGGCGCTCACGGGACCGAAGATGGGCCCCGCCAATTATTTACCAGCATCGCCATTTCCCTGGGATCACGCGCAAGTGCTAAGATCAAAGCCAAGATTTGGCAAAACGAATATGTAGACTTTGGGGCGCTGTTAGGCGTTGGGTCCCCGACTGAAAAGTTCGCACTATCACTCTCGCCGGGGAATACTATTTCCTCACAGAACCGTCTCCATCTAGAGCCCGTGCAGTCCTCTAAAAAGGTGCAGACCATTACCCAGTGGATAACTGCCTTCAATACTTTTGTAGCAATTTATGTAGAAAGGGTGCCCCAGGATGCTCCCAAATTAATGAAGTATTGTGAAGTAGTGCGCGATATTGCCTTTAAGTCGGGTGAGTGGCTTTTCTACGACGAGCAATTTCGTTTTCTGAGGCAGTCCGCCCCTGAACAACACCCATGGGATCAAATTCACTGGTAACTATGGCTCAGGGCGATGGTGAATTCCCGAGGGAAAATACCCGCTAACCAAGCCCATGACAATCGACCCCAGGAACCACACTCGTCCAGGAACCACACTCACCACGGTCCCCCTAAAGCAGGAATATCTGGCGTCCTCAATTCTGCTCAGCACACCGGTCACGCCCGTAAAGGTGGATCGGCTTGAATTTTTGCTCCAGGATTATGTGTCTAATTTGGCTAGATATTTGGTCCATGGCGTTCGTTCGCCCCGTTCCAGTCTCCTAATCTGAAAAGCGCCCTACAAAACCCGGATTTGGTCCTGTCTAAATTGCAAAAGGAAATTGATGCTGGCAGGATTGTTGGACCTTTAACCAACGCTCCCTTTCCTGATTTTTGCACCTCGCCCATTGGCATAGTTCCCAAAAAGACACCAAATGAGGTTCGCTTAATTCAACATTTATCTTATCCCTCGGGTTTTTCGGTTAATGATAACATTCCCGATGACTGTTCTACTGTTCATTACGCCACCATAAATCAGGCAGTGAAAATTGTTCAGCGTTTGGGGGTTGGTTGCTTCATGGCAAAAACCGACATAAAATCGGCCTTTCGTATCATCCCTATACATCCTCAAGACTATTCCTTGCTTGGGATAAAATGGGCGATATTTCGATCGCTGTCTCCTGATGGGTTGTTCATCTTCGTGCGCCATTTTTGAAAGCATTGCTTTGGAGTGGCTATCGTTGCATAAATTAAGAGCATCAGCCGTCTGACACATTCTAGATGATTTTTTATTCGTGGCCCCTTCTGCAGAGAAATGCGAAGCCGATTTGGCAAATTTTCTCCGCCTGTGCGATTATCTCCGAGTGCCGTTTGCTCATGAAAAGACAGTGCAGCCGAGGACGACACTTGAATTCGCGGGTATTACTCTTGACTCTATTTCTCAAGAGTCTAGATTGCCACCTGATAAGCTTCAAAAATGTCGCACGTTGCTTCATCAATTTCACAAACGTCGAACAGTTACCCTTCAGGAGCTTCAGTCCCTTATCGGTCTTTTAAATTTTGTGTGTTCTGTCGTAGTTCCAGGCCGCGCTTTCCTTCGTCGCCTTATTGACCTTACCAAAGGTATCAAAAAGGCATATCATCATATCTGTTTAAATAAGGACGCTAGGCATGACATCAAGCTGTGGCTTACTTTTTTAGACAATTTTAATGGTAGGGCCTTTTTCTTATCCGATCGCTGGGAAACATCAGCTACGCTGCAAC
>NC_090883.1:5548036-5563036 GCF_036669925.1 Montipora capricornis
GTGTTGTTTCATTTTCAGTTCAAAATGGTGAGGGTTTCAGTCTCAAAATTAGGAAACTTTTAAAAATTATTATAAGATACTGAACTAGTTTCAAGACATTTGTTGAACTTGTGCTGAGTGAAAATGTGTTTCTTTTTTGCAACCTCAAAACAAGAGTTCTTTCTTATTATGAACCTGTAAACTAGTTTTAAGAGTTCAGATAGTCTCATTTTAAGAGTCCTTGATGTCTTATCTCAGGAACTTAAAATGAAGATTTTTAACCTTCTTTTAAGACAATCTGATTTAAGAGTGATTTCCTTCTATTATGCTGAGGGAGTTATTGATATCCGGCAATTTACTCGCAACACTCGATTGATCAGATCTTTCCAACTTTTCTTGGACTTCTTTAAGTCTACTCAAGATCGGACGGAATTCAGAGGCATTCGAAGATCTTTTCACTGCCATTTTTCCCTTATAGGATTCAATCAAAGCAATCGCGAAGTCGAAGTGTTGTGCAAGCACGTTTCCTCTGCAAGCATTCTACAACAGTGACTGTTATTGGTCTATTACTGTATTTATTACTAACAATCAATATAATTGTTGGAAATTTTTCAAACCTACGGTAATGATTGTCAGCGGCTTGCTAGGTCTCAGAACGTTTTTTCATGTAACAACAAATAATATTTGAGAACCATTCGCCAAGATGGCGTACGGACGCACACGTGTGCTCCACGATAATATCAACATTTCTATGGCTGTTGATCATTTACTGTAGATTTTACAGCATTCAAGTCTCGAAGAAGGTGGATTTTGATGTTTTGAATCCCAACAAGCTTGGTTTTATTTTAAACCATTTTTTATTAAGCCTTCGAATTATCGACGTGATTTCGCAATTTACAAGACTCGACATTTTCATGACACTCAAGACGTCTTGGTCGGTCTGCTACTCCTTTGTGGGGACATCAGTAGTCATGCTGGTCCTTCCACTGCTTTATATCTACGGCGTTGTCAAACAGAGAAGGCTCGCAAGATCCTGACGGGGTTCAATCTGTAATTCATCTTACTCAAAGCACTCGGGCGTATCCGTCATCTAAACCGTACCTTCAATTTTTCTACCAAAATGTGCGAAGTATCATTTCCAGCAATAAACTTCGTGATTTCCAGGATATTGGTCATACTAATGGCTTTGACATCCTTGCTATCACCGAATCCTGGTTGACTCCAGTTATTTAAGACTCTGAGCTTTTACCTTGGGGTTACGACATTTATCGATGTGACCGTAAAAATATTATGGACAATAGTCGTTGAGGAGGTGTACTTATAGCTTGCATTAATCATCTTCGCTGCAATCAAATTTTCTTTAATGACTGTGTGGAAATGGAATATGCAGCCATCGAATTAAACACAAACAATTCTGGCAGATTGTTAATTGCCGTTTTCTACAGCCCCCCTCTGCCCCCACTGAGTGGCTTCATGGTCTTATCAGAATGCTCAACAACTGTAATTATGATAGGGTTTTATTTATTGGGGATTTTAATCTCCCTGATATTACTTGGATTGAAGGTTCTGGTTTTTGCCCTAGCTCTGAGTCTGCAGTGTTTACATTTTGTGAAGAACTTGTTTCGCATAATTTGTTCCAGTTGATAGATTCTCCAACTCGAGGAAACAATTGTTTAGACCTTCTCATTACCTCAATTGTTGAGGGCGTTTCCAACATTGATATTACTGGTTGTGATAGTGTCGCTTTGTCCTAGGATCATTGTGCGTTGACATTTACCATTCACTTCTCTTCACGCATACCAGCTAATAACAACAAAGGGCTTCGATTTAACTTCAAAAGAGCGGACTTTGATGGTTTGAGATCTCTACGCAACAATTCTTTTTTCTCTTCCTTTTCTCCTTCTGAAATTGAAGATGGATGGTCTGAGTGGAAATCATTGTTTCTATCTCATGTCGAGGAATTTGTTCCTAAAAGAAAACCGCGCAAGTTTACTACACCACCTTGGTTTGACTGCGAACTTCTTCATGCCATCAGAAAAAAGAACTCTGTGAGGAAAAAGGCTCTGAAGAAAGACAGCAACTTCCTTTGGGACAAATTCCGAACACTTCGCAAAAATGTTAAATCCATGGCCAGATCTAAACGTTCTTCCTACATAAAGGATCTATCTGATTCTTGCTTTAAGCACCAAAATCGTCTTTGGAGTTATGTTCATCGTTTGACAAACCGTTCCCATTTTCCAGATGCTGTTAAGCACGACGATATTTCTTATTCAAATCCAAACGATAAAGCGGTCGTCTTTAATAATTATTTCTTATCGTCATTTAATACCAACAATATGTTGGGCGATTTTCCATCTACGCCTTTCACTGACGACGCCATATCATGCTTACAGTTGTCTAATGACGACGTATTGTCGGCCCTGAAATCGCTTAATCCTAACAAGTCGCCAGGACCTGACGAGATCCATCCTCTACTTCTCAAAGAGTGTGCTCAGGATCTGTCCACCTCTCTATGCACTTTGTTTAATTTGTCTCTGCGTCAAGGGAAGTATTCTTCTGATTGGAAAATAGCGAACATTTCTCCAGTATTTAAGAAGGGTTCCAGGTCCTTAGTCTCCAACTACCGCCCAGTATCACTGTTATCAATTATCAGCAAACTGTGTGAACGCTGTGTGTTGAAGAAGTTGCTACCCAAACTTATCCATCACCTGTCATCCATGCAGCATGGGGTTGTACAAGGGAGATCGTATGTTACCCAGCTGCTTTCTGTGCTACACGACATGGGCGCTTCTCTAGATGCTGGCGAAGCCAGCAAAATGTTCATCCGTTGTGCGCACTCCTGACGATTGTCTAGCTTTGCAAAGAGACTTGAACTGTTTATACGACTGGACTACCCTTTAGGGTCTTAAGTTTAATACTAGTAAATGTGAAGTATTAAGAATATCTAGAAAGCACAGTTCTTCATTGCTCAACCTTGCGGTCAGTCCCTATACCCTGGATGACTTCCCATTAGGTGCTGTTGCCACCCAAAAAGACCTTGGGGTCACGGTCACTAATACTCTGTCGTGGGGTTTCCATATTTCCAGTGTCGTGGCCAAAGCCAACAGAAAGCTTAGCTTTTTGCGGCGGCAATTCGGCAGTGGGTGTTTAGGGGCTGATAGCAAAAGGTTGCTTTACTTAGCATTTGTTCGATCTCAGCTTGGCTATGCCAGTGAGGTTTGGGCGCCTCAGTGTTGCATTAGAGATTTAAAATTACTTGAAGGTGTTCAGAGACGTGCTACACGCTATATTTTAGGTTGTCACCGTGATCCTAATTCTCGCCCTAGTTATAAATCTCGCTTAGTATCTTTAAATTTGCTACCTATTTCTTACTGGTTGGAATGCTGCGATCTTCTTTTTCTCTACCAAGGGCGTCAATGGTTTACTAAAACTATTTGTCCTAACTGTCGTTCAATGGGGAGACTTAATTGTTGTTAATGTTTGTATTTATACATTTGTCTAATTATCTGGGGATCACCTCGTTGGGACCTAGAGTCTGTTCGCGTGCCTCCTCACCGTCTCATAGTAACTTTTCTGTAGTCGGTGGAATTTTATAACTTAAAAAAAAAAATTATACATGACTGAAGTCAGTAGATGCCGCCCTCCACGTGAATGAATCGATGGAATAGGATGTGATGATGTCCGACCAGGAAAGATTCGTTCATTTTTTCGCCACTGCGTGAAGGTTAAATTATTACAGAGAAACTGCTCTGGCTGTCATCAGCTAAAATGACAAAGTAGTGTGTAAAAGTTATTATATTACATTATTTTAGGGTGTTCTTAAAATTGGATGTGACAATTACTGTAAAATCTAGGACCTTGAACCATGTAAGTTATTTAACAACTAGACTTGTATCCTGCAAGGGCTACAGGTCAATAGCCCATCAGGCGAAGCCGAATGGGGTATTGACCTGTGGCCCTTGAGCACGAAGGGTTTAAGAGTCAATGTCAGTAAGAATCGGAGATAATCCCAAAATCACGGACACAGCTCAAAATTAGTTTCCGCTGATACTTTTTACATTGATAGAGTATTGTATCGTAGTTAACAAAATAGGGTTAGTTTTGTCTAATGTTTGCGTTCATAAGGGGAATTAAATAAAATTGGTTGGGTCCGTTTTGCACCAAAATGACCTCTTTGATGAACCGAAATTTTACTATATTCGTGACTCTTTCAAGTTTGCGGGGTAAAGCCTATAAATGATTTCTTACTATGAATAAATAGCTTGTCCCTTGGTCAATTAAATATTGTCTATAATGACTGATAATTTATATTATATGACTCGTAGAGAGCTTTTCGTTGAAGGCACTTCGTTGCCTTTTCTGAATCACTCTAAAGTGACATAAAAGACTTGCCTAAAAATCCGGTCGGTACGCCAAAATATATCCTCAGACTAAGCTTTCTCTACAGTTTAAGGATAGATGTTTTATGTTTCATTTTCATTTCTTTGGGATCTTTTTCAGTTTTTCGATACGACTGCCCCGAAGATTGCTAATTTGCAAGATTTTTCGATGACCGCCATATTGAAACTGTGAGAAAGTACCGTACAAAAATCGTATTACTTTTGGATTAACTGAGTCTAAAATTATAAGTGCAAGTGAGATTTAGCTTGGTATATCACTAAGTCGCTGCCCTTACGTTATTTTTAAAGTTAAAGGCAGTTTGGCAGTGGCTCATAGGTTTGAGACTCCATGCATGATATCGTGACATTGATTTCCTATACGTCACGCACCGACCTTTGACACCGTTATTAGACTTAACATAACGTCGAATAACGTATGAGCGATGTCCGCTTTGAAATCCTCCGCTATATATTCCGTTTCCTTTAGAGGAAAGGACTTCACGAACTCTTTTTTTTTTTGACCGCACGAAGCCATTATGCAAATACACAACACCTGTGTAAATAGTACATCGCGACTTCGCGGTTGTCAACACGGCATTTAAACTGAAACAATAAAAAACTATGGCTAAAGATCCCTTAAAAACTGAGAAAACTTTGATTTGGACTGGCGTAAAGTCCCTTAAAATGAAAATTGGGATTGAGACTGGCATAAACAAGATGCATCAACAATATAGTTACGTTTGCAGCACTTGATAATAAAATTACTTTGGCGTATTTTCAACGAGTATTGTGTTATCATTGTTTCAGTCTACAAGTCTCTCTCCGAAAAACTAATTTTCACCGTAAATTTCTCAAGGAAGTAAAATAGGGCCGAGTTAATCGTTAAACGTAAACGTTGACTTACAATATTGAGCAATGGCGTGTACCTTCTCACTTTTGGTCGGTGGAGAATGCGGGGCTGATCCAAAGTCAAAGACTGCGTCGCGTAAAATCGTACCCTTGGTATCATGCTCAAAGAATATATCGAGCCGCAAAAAACAGCTTCAATTCAGTGGCTGCGAAACGGAAATTGAGCTTATTCTAGCCCGCAGTGGTTGTTTCCAAACGCCAGAAAATATCCACGACATGACTATCTGTCCACTGCACCGCGTTAGTTTGGGTATTGGGTGGCGAAGGTCTAAGCGGGTATGCAGTGTTCCAGGCAAACTCTCTGGACACAGTGAAGAATCCAAGAAAAATGCCGAGCGGGGTTGTAGCTTGGCTCAGTCGAAGTACATATTGGAAGCCAATGGTGAATTCATTCCAGTTGGTTCAGGTAAATACAATCCTTCTTCTTTTGTAATACTTGCGGGAGTAAAACATTTGGTTATAACATATGACGTCATATAACACATCAAACATATCTCTGCCGTCGTTAAAATGGTGAGTCAGTTCAGTTAGCTGGGCTGGCCCGTTTTATTGGAATGGTTCGGCTAATACCTTGGTTCCCTTTAAAATTTCCGTTTTGTTAACATATGAAGCCGGACTGACCCACTTGCAGAAATCTCTCCTCAGGCAACCAGTATCTCGCCCGCCTGGTCTCTCATATAAACATAGCAAAAATTTTATAAGGACACAGGGTATAAGCCGAGCCAGCCAGATAAAGCAGGCAAGCTGGGCTAATCGGGCTGGCTCACTTCACATAAACAGGCCTTTAACCATATGTTCACACTATGCAAGATATCTTTGTTCCGCCAAGAAAACCAAACCCGGGATAGGGCTTTTGTTCACACTCAAGCACTGTGATTTCGGCGCCATTTCTGGAAAGGAGCCAAGCTGCGCCTTACCGATTTCGAAGGGTAGCCTCGCATATAGTCTACGTAGCTGGCGGTTTTTTCATGCGTGTTTTTTTTCTTCTTTTGTGGTTCGCAAAGTAAGAATTACAGCCGAGCGATACGCTGAACCAAGGTCGAAAAAGAAAACGATGAGAGAGGGGCGTGTGTAAAAATGATAAATGGCATAGCAAGAAATCAGAAATGCAAGTGCGGGTGAGAAAATACAAAAAAAGTGGGTTAACATTTTTGTAATTTTTTATATTTTTTTAGCGATTTGTATTAATTGTCGAAAGAACCTGACGAGACAAGCACATACCCCTGAAAGCAGCCTGCCACAATCAGATTTTGACGAACTTACAGAGCATCTAGGTGAGCTTAGTCTGGTAAGTATGACATTCTATGATTTACGTCTACAAACTACAATATTAGAAACCGTACGCATCTAGTTTGAATCCAATTTTGAGTACGTTCAAACTGTTTTATGTTTGTACTGACAACAATGAAACTGGAAGAAGAAGTATTTTGGGGTCTTACTTCAGACTTTTTAATTTTTTTTTTTAATTTTGTGAAATTTTAGGCAGAAACTGCAGCAGCCCAAGTAATTTATGTTGATGAAAGAAGAGAGAGTATATTCATCCCTGAATCGGATTTGGAAGGTTCTGATTTTGAGAACACACCGCATAGAAGCCAAGTAGACACGGCAAAAGAGCCTTTAAAAAAGTTAAACGATTTTTTAGCCTCTCGTGATGTTAGCCCTGTTCGACATAAGTTGTCCGTTCCATGGGAAAGTGCTAACGAGCGCACAAAGAGAAGGTACAGCCGTAAAGCAAAACAAAGTGTTCAAGACGTTCTTGAAGTAATTGCTTCAGGACAAAGTGATAAATTATTGACCACATTAGGTGAAAGCTTACCATCTGAGAGAACACAAGCCGAAGAAGAAATTTTAGAAGCCTTAGCAGAAAGCTATTTAAACGCAACTCACTGGAGCACGAGAAGACAAATTTTGTCCATCTTGGCAGATAAACTATCGCTTAAAGTGCTACTGTGACGAAATTTGCATCTTCCCTATCTAAGCCATTTTGGCACATAAACACGTAGTCTGTACAAGAAGAAGAATGCTGTTTACCATTTTCAAATATCTCTTTTTGTTCTGGAGATATTCAAGTTTTTTTAATATGCAAATTAGCCAAGTGATGACGTCATAAACCCAACCAAATTTTGATCAAGTATGATGGGAGAAAGATATCTCAGCCAATTTGTATCAGAAATACTTGGTTCTTTGCACTAACATTCTAGGAGATGTGTTCCACAATATGAGCATACCATTTTTGTTACCATGGCAACATACTGGGTTCCAGACCTCCCTGATATTAAAAGCTTTGCAGACCACCTTTGGCGTTTTGTTTTGATATTTGCAAATGGTGCCTCATCTGCATGATCCTGCCAGCATATAAAGACGTTAGGTCGAGTTTGTGGCCTTGGTAAATGTATTTCTAGCCTGAGATCACCAAAATGTTGAAATCAGGTTAGAGGGGACTGGAAAAGAGTGAGTTGCCATGGGAACAAATTCCTTTACAGTCGTAGGTGTGTTGCCCTCAGAACTATTAGCTCACCAAGTTTCAGTGGTCTCTGTTGCAAATTGACCGCGATAGCTCTATTTATATTCTTGATGTCCTATTGGGTCGGGTGAATGACGTCATCAACCTTCTCATTTGCATATTTAACACATTTTTCAAACTTAAATATCTCCGGAACCAATGCAGATATTTCCAAACGGTAAACAGCGTTTTTAATGTTTCATGGTACTCTATGTGATGAACCAAAAAACTCAAGGGATAAAAATTTGATCACAGTAGCACTTTAAGGAACTGACGCATTACATTCCCAGGGTGACGCCTTACAGATTTAACATCGCGCGGCATCATAGACTGTTACATGGTAGAGGTGCGATCGTACCTACTGATATCACTAGGCGTATGAAGGTTGATTTCGCTAAAGTTGATCATTTTCTCGACTTTATTACAAGTTCCCATATAGTACAAGACATGCCATTTGGAGAAAAGATGCTGAAACTTTCAACAGGGGATCCGAGGTGATTAAAACACCTAACGTCGTACGGATGCTAATACCAGAACCGATAACACAACAGTATTTTCAGTTTTGTACCGAGACCAATTTCACTCCAATGAGCAAGCGCACACAACTCCGAGTACTAGACGTTTGCTCTGCGTCAGTGCGCACCTCTCTACAGGGCTTGGATAACTTCTCTGCACAGGGCAGTAAGGCAATAGAAGATCTTAGCGAGATAGTAGACAAGATAGCAGATCAAGCAAAGTCACAAGCCTGGGCCAAGGAAATGAAACAAACACTTCGGTCTGCCAAGCAATATCTGCGGTCTGATTACAAGGTAAGGCTGTCTTAATATTTGGTTATTCTTTTAGTAGATTATTAACTTTGTACTTTGGCTGGATTGATGCTAAATTTAAGCGAATTGGTCATAAACATGAAAGTCAACTTTCTCTGGCTGCATTGTACTAACTAGTATTGAGGCTAAACCTCGAAACATTGATTAAGCGGAAGCTATCTTCAATTTGCGCCCTTTAAGTGGTTCGGACAAGCCTTAATAAGTTTCAAACTTCTTTTACTACTTTTAAAAGATTTTACCCTAAAGCAGCTGATATTAATAACGAAAAATCATAGTAAAAATTATGATGATAGTGATAACTATGATGATGATGACGATAATAATCTTTCACATTTTAGGTGCACGTTACAATGGAATCAGAAGTTGCAGATCACTGTTTAACGTTTTCCCTAAGTGATCCTAAAAATAGTTGTTTTCAAGGAAAGTGTAACCATAACCACGATGAGGTCTGCCACGAATGCAATAAATTAACCGGGGTGCTGTCTACCATAAAAGAAGCGTGCGCAGAACTTCAATCTGAAGAAGAAAGAGATGACAGTATCTGTTTAGTGGCTCAAGCTGAAAAGGACATTTTGGCATGGAAAGCCCACCAACTGCGAACAGTTAACCAGGATCAAGCAAAACATGACGTGTTAGATGTCATATGTCGGAGTTCAGCATTATTAGTTATGGACTGGGCGATGAAATTCTTACCGCGAAAGTTTCGCGAATCACAGTGTGACTGGTTCGCCAAACGTGGTATTCCATGGCACATCACAGTGGCTTTTACAAATTCAGAAGCAAATGCCCCGCTTGAGAAGCTCACTTTTGTCCACCTGTTTCAGAGTTGCCCTCAGGATAGCGTTGCAGTAACCGCCATTTTACAAGATGTTATCGAGATGTTAAAGGAGCGTCGGCCACAACTGCAAAAAGTGTATTGCAAACAGGACAACGCAGGATGTTATCATTGTGGGTCAACAATTGTAGGAAGCAGGTTGAACAGTCTTTCTGATGTCAAGGTGGAGAGGTTCGACTTTTCAGATCCACAAGGGGGCAAGGGAGAAGCCGACCGCCAGGCCGCAACAATTAAAGGACATATCAATGTGTACTTAAACGAGGGGCACGATGTGAACAACGCGGCACAGATGAAAAAAGCCATTGAATCAAATGGCGGTATTCCTGGCGTTATTGTGAAGTATGTGAAGCCTCCCGAACTATCTGCTGGCAAAAACGTGATCAAATGAGACGGAATTAGTACGCTTAATAACTTCCAGTTTTGTCCAAATAGTATCACAACATGGAAGCCTAATTAACATCGGGCCCGGAAAGCTGGTAACATGGAAGGACATTCAAACCGATGGTATCTTTTATGCTACACTTGAAGTTTTGGAGCCTCCTGATACCCGCTCTCAGCAGTCAAGCTTTAAAAAAATCAATCCTAGAAAGGAAGTGCAGCAAAAATCTTTGTCCGAACAACGGCTGAGTAGTCCTGACCAGCAAGAGACACCAGAACAAGACATGGATGTAGAAAAAGAGAAAGAGGAAGTAAGCGACCTTTTTACCTGCCCAGAAGATGGGTGTATTCAGACATTCCAGCGGTCCTCAAGTTTGCAAGCACATTTAGACGAAGGAAAGCACAAGCGCGCGCTAGAAAAAGAAACACTGTTTGACAAAGCCAGAAAAGGATACGCTGCGAGAATAACTGGAGAGCAAAGGAAAGTTCCAACTTTTGGTTTCTACACGACATCAAAAATCTCAGTTGATAAACTACATTCCACACTTGAGATGGGATGGGCTCTTAAAACAACAAGGAGTAGAACCCAGTTTACAGAAGAACAAAGAAAGTTCCTCACAGAACAGTTTCTCATCAGGGAGGAGTGTGGTAAAAAGGCAGATCCACAACAGGTATCGCAAGAAATGCGAAGAGTGAGGGACGAAAAGGCTGCTCGTATTTTCAGTTGAAAGGATATTCTTTCGCCACAGCAGGTGGCAGGATTCTTCTCAAGACTGGCAGCAAGGATTCGAAAAACGTCAGCAACATCGAACGAAGAAAGTGGAAGTGAAGACGAAGGGCAGTGTGCAGTCGAGGCAGACGCCTTACATTCGCACCTAAAGGAAGTTGTCAGCGAAGAAATTGCTTTACATCACCCCATTGTCGCCCTTTCCCGTAACATTTGCAGTTTGGTTCATACAGAGAAATTATCTACCTTAACAGTTGCAGTGCTAAGGGACATTTGTGAAGATATTGGCTTAAACGTGGATGATATCACAGAAAAACGAAAAAAGCCACTTATAAGTCATATCACGCAGGTCGTTAAGGAGTGCTCTTGTGCTCGAGTGTAATCAACTAGAACAATCGAGCTAAGAAATTGTAAGCTTGTATCCTGTTATAACACCAACCTCGTTCCCAGGGTTCTCTCCTACTGGGTAGGAGAGAACCCTGGGAACGAGGTTGTTATAATACGTGATTATAACTTAAGTTTTCAGGGACCACGGGTCAGGCAAAATGCAACGCCCTAATGCATCAATCAATTCCACCTGCACCTACTCCCCCCCCCCCCCGCCTGCGGGCCACTGTGGGATATTTTCCCCCTTGCCGGTCCCGGGGGTAGGGCATTAGCAAATTTTGCCTTGCCTGGAGGTCGGCCATTGGCCAATCCCGGACCACCCCGGAGGTCAGCCCGCGGGGACTGTACGCAGCTGCAATTGATGCGTAAGTTCACAGCTCAGATAAAGAGACTGTACTTTTAATGCCCACTCGTTTAACCGGAATTTCCTTGCTTCTGAACAATGAACAACAAGAACAAATACAAGATAAGGGAAAGAATTGCGAACCAATTTTGTTTTTCAGCAGAGGCTTTGTACATATTAGCAGATTGCGTGGTTTTTGACCAGCCAAAAAAACTGACAGCAGCTCTGGTGACGAAAAAGAAGTTAGTCACCCGAACTTTTTCTTTTAACGAAGGATTGATATGTGAAAGCCAGTAGATTTTCAAAGGCATGCATTTTCTCCGTCATTTCTTAAAAAATGATGGTATTAGTTTCGGTTTGATATTTCTAGATATATGTGTGATTATAGTTAAAGTTGAGATCATTTAACTTACCCACATAAATTTAGACCTCTGATTTAGACCGGTTTAGTGAAGGATTCACTCTGTTAAGTCAGGAAAGTTTCTTAAAATGCCGAAAAGGAGTTTGAGGAGAATTTCATTTCCGGTTCATTTGTCACACATATTGCATGAAAATGGAATATTGTTATACGAGATGCGGGATGGAGAGTTAAAAGTGCCCATGGAATGAGACTTATCAAAACTAAAATTGAAACGGATGAGTATTGAAAGCTCAAGCGAAGGGTACACAAGTGAGACTCAGTGAAGCGCGTCAAAGTCCAAACGTTGCCCGAGTCACAGCACGGAGTCACTTTTAGTCTTTGCAGACTACGATTGTAGACAGTAATCGCCGAAGTATGGTGCGTTTTTTGCTGCTTTTTCTTGACATTGGACTTGATTACAGGTAAATTTGGTTGATCTTAAAGCTTATGGGAGATTCTTTAGTCAAAAGAAGTGAAAAAATATGTACCGTTCGATGCCGTAGTGGTGACTTCCGTTTCGCCTGTTTCGGTAATGTAAGACATTCCAAGATGGCGGAAGGTGGAATTGTGCTCACTTTAAGAAGTATTTGTGAAAAAAGTACGAAAGATCCCAAAAATATAAGCTTGTAGAAAGTTAAAACTATCCTTTTAAAGAATACCAAAAGGTTTTCTGGTGTGATTCGTTGGGTACCGCGGGCATTTCTGACATGTTGTTTTGACCAGCCATTGCACCAAATTCGAGAAGGATGTTGGTGTGCTTCTTTAAAAAATCATATATTTTTTGTGAACAGCGTTAGCGAGTTGTTTTGGGAATCAGTGGACTGAAATAGCTTTAGATTAACTGGATATCCGTGAAGACATCTTAAAACAATCGACTAAATGACTCAATAACTTCGTGAAAGTTGGCAATTTTCAAGGTTATTACGACGAAAAATACCGTTTGCAGTTAAAATCAAATTTCTTTGAAACGAAACAATATTTAGCCAAATAAACCTTGATTTCATAGGTATAGTACCTGGGCCTACCAATGTACAAAGTATAGGCGAAATCAAATTTTGAGCTCTGTCCGCCCGATCTTTGATCCTTACTGACATCAACTCTTAAAGTGCCTATCACCTCAACACACTTTTTCACTTTGTTTATTCTCCGAAATCGTCCCAAATACATCGTGTTGTTTTTAGAACCTTTTGATTGAAATTTCACCTTTTTATTGACTTTCAAAGACGGGAAAAGTGATCATACTCTGATCCATAACCGAGCAATGAAGGAGAATGGGTTCGATACCGGGTTGACGTCACAAATTAATTTGCATTGAGATAGTTCTTTGAAAACAGCGATGGAAATTAATTTGTGACGTCAACCCGGTATCGAACCCATTCCCCTTCATTGCTCGGTTATTAATCACGGTATGACCACTTTTCCCGTTTTTCAAAGCCAATGAAAGAGCGAAATTTCAATCTAAATGTTCTAAAAACAACACGATGTATTTGGGATGATTTCTGAGAATAAATATAGTGGAAAGTGTGTTGAGGTGATAAGCACTTTAATTGTTTTAGTATCACTTAACTAGTCAGACGGAAAAGGCCATAAGGAAGTTAGCAAATGCAAGTTGAAGAAATATTTATTTGGGAATAAAACAAAAGAAAGTATCACGCTTTTCACTACTCAAGGACTATAACTAGTGGTCCTCTAGTAGCGAAGCCAATTAAAATGCAGGATTTGCATTAGTCCACGACTTGGGTGATACTAGTGATTTATTATCATTATCTTTTTCTTTAAAGTCATAACCAGATTGCCTGATTCGACATCATGAAAAATGTAAATAAGGGAATTGATCTAATTATTTTTTATGTAACATTGGCCTCCATTCATTAAGAGGAGATGTTTGTTTATGGTGCTGTCATGCACTTAATAAAACAGTTCGATATTGTTTGATTCGATATAATTATTTCAAATATTTTTACCTTATCCCAAAGTCATATTTTAATTATCTCCGTTTAAAAAGATCAGAACACCATCCCCCACTACAGCTGTCAATAACAGGCAAAAAGGAACTGAAAAAAAAAAACATTACTTCTGAAATATGCAGGAAATATAAAATGCTTTTACTTTGTTAGTTATGTGAAAATGCATGATGATGAAGTTAAGGGCACAGCAGTGACAAGGTGTTTTTTTTTTTCAGCAGAATTAAAAAAGTTGGGTCATATTATCACTTCTGACTTATTTTAGAGGTAGTTCATGGTGGATTTCATGTGGTTATTCATCTCTCATATATCCCTTCCCTCACTTAATATGCTACATTGTGTAGATAGCAGTGATTTTGTCAGAGTGAGTCCCTGGCACTCACCCCATGAAAAGTAATGAGTCTCAGAGCAAACAAATTTGTTCCTTTTTTTTTTTTCAAGGAAAATGTCACAGGGACAACCTCTTGTTTCTCGTTTTCAAGATGTACTTTGTATCTGATTATATTTCACAGCATCTTGAATAAACATATTATGTTAGGTCCCTCAACAAGAGTGCGCGATCTCTTTAAAACAATACAAAGCCAGTAACAAAGCACAGTTTGTAGTTAAGAAATACCACCAAAAAAAGCTTACATACATCTTAGCGGAATCATTAACTGCTAACTCATTTTATTTATTCCGTTAAAAATGATCACTTAAACCCATTTGAGACATTCAGTATAATAATAGAGCTTCACCTTTGAAGTTCAATACCATTTAGTTTACAAAGTTGACTCTGAGGCTTAAGAAATTGGCTTAATTCATGTTCAGTGCATTCTTGTTGAACTAAGGGCAACATCACAATACATGAAGTGTTTTTCCTTCATCGTAACGGAGCCATCCGTACGTTTTTAGCCAGTGTGGGGGGATAAATTTTCTTTTTTCCTTCTGTGTACTACCATTGTCAACAGCAACGCTTTTGATATCGACACCGTCTACTAGCAGCAGAAGCCGGTGACAACGCTTGGCCCAACAAGCTCTATAAGCTGTTTCCCTGAAGCACAATTTTCTCTGCCCAGACAAGGGAAGCACATACGAACAAATAAAGAAAATGGGTTTCAAATGAAAAAATGTTATCAAACATGCTGCACGAGTTCAGACTGAAATCAAACACTGGATGACATGAAAGTTAAAGTGGTACTATGACCAAAAAGTCATTTCCTTTTTTTCTTCAGATTTTGAAAGCATGCTCGCTTAACACCTAACTGGCAAAATTTTGAGCTTTGAGTTTTATCCAAAGGCTGTTTATTTTGAGTGTAAGTTTTGGATTTCATGGTCCGCCATTACTCACGTTCAAAACTGGCCGATTGGACCTCAGAGGGTTGGATCT
>NC_090883.1:5580536-5583036 GCF_036669925.1 Montipora capricornis
TTTCCAGAATTTTGCTACTCAGGTCATTTGAGAAACGAGCGATGTTATGGGGGGCAGTCTGGGTCTTGCTACTGTGGCAACGTTTGTTAGCCATGCTTGTTCTTGTCCGTTGTTGTTTAATTTTATTTGTTTGGAGCCCGCTACTCTAGCGACTTATGTGAGCCATGCTTGTCCTTGCCTGTCTTTGTTTGATTTTATTCTTTAGTATTTTTTGTTATTTGGGGCAGTTTGGGCTTCATGTTAACTGTTTGCTGTCAATGGGATTGGTCTGCTTAGGAGGCTTGCTGTTAGGGTGACAGTATATTCAACAGCATTTTTGTTTTGGTCATTTTAGATTCAAGCAGCCTCTTTTCCTGTGGGCTGGGTTCTGCCTTTTTCTTATCATTTTGTTTTTAAGATGCTTCCCCGACGATCCACTCCGCCGAAGCGCCCATCTAGCCAGGCCTTAGAGTCTCTTGTGGCTTCACCTCCTCAGAGAAGACATACTGCAGCTCATGACAGCGAACCAGCCCCTCAGCCAACTTCAAGTTGGATTTGTGACTTCATTAACAAATTTATTGAATGGTCTCAAAGACAAATACAAGTTACGAGGGTCTCCCGAGCCAACAGCGCATCCCTGCCCCCCAGGAGGATCACAAATGGATTCACAGTCCAAGCCTTGGCGAAATGTAGTTAATTAATGAAGTTTGAAAGGACCAAGGATGGACGACCCCTGGATGAGATTTTTCGTTGGGAGAAAACCTTTTTATGCCCTGAGTGGGATTTGAACCCACGTCCCCTTGATTACCGGTTGGGTGTGATCACCACTACACTATCAGAGCAACCATGCTGGCTACATGGCCAATCTGGATAGCCAATGGGAATTACGTGGTCATCCCGGGCCCATGTTTATCCCCAACTAGATGACGCTGGATCAACCAGAACGAAGATTCACAGGTGGACGAGAGAGAAGAGGACAATTTGTATACAAGTTACGAGGGTCTCTCGAGCCAACAGCGCATCCCTGGCCCCCAGGAGGATCACAAATGGATTCACAGTCCAGGCCTTGGCGAAATGTAGTTAATTAATGAAGTTTGAAAGGACAAAGGACCAAGAAAATGGGCCCGGGATGACCATGTAATTCCCATTCGCTATCCAGATTGGCCATGTCAATCATGGTTGCTCTGAAAGTGTAGTGGTGATCACACCCAACCAATAATCAGGGGGACGTGGGTTCAAATCCCGCTCAGGGCGTAAAAAGTTTTTCTCCCAATAAAAAATGTCATCCCGGGGTTGTCCGTCCTTGGTCCTTTCAAACTTCATATATATATATATATATATATATATATAACTTCAGGTGAGTTCCACACTGATAAATCCAGAATAGTGCTCAACAATAATGGAGCGGTAATAACAATGTTTTTCTACTCAATATAGTTTCATATGGACTTTAATACAGGTCTGTTTCGTAGACCAACAAGGAGTTGGGCCACTCATCAGTTAAATTCCATGTACACTGTAGCATCGCTGGGGTTTATATACATCAGTAGCGTGATCGTTACAAGATTCAAACTTGAAAAACAATAGTAAAAAAGCATATGAAACTATATTGAGTAGAAAAACATTGTTATATATATATATATATATATAATAGTAATAAGGCTGCCAACACTGTTAAAATAGTGCTCAATACACATAAGTGTAGAGCTAAATCGTAGAAAGGTGAGGCTAATGAAACCAACACATGATTCACTGTTACTCCGAGTTTCAAGCGTGTGAGAAAAGTTATTGTTATTTGCATAAATAACTTTTCTCACGCGCTTGTATATAAGTGATAGCAATTTCTTCATTAAATACTGTCTGATGAGTGCGTAAGCACGAAACTCGGAGTAACAGTGAATCATGTGTTGGTTTCATTAGCCTCACCTTTCTATATATATATATATATATATATATATATATATCTATATATATATCTATATATATATTGTTCTTGTGTCTGCATTTAGAAATTAACTCGTTTCTTTTGTTCAGTAGATGGCGCGTATCTGCTTTTTTTTTGTACAACTTTTCTGTAAGGCACAGGTCGCATCTCTTTGATCCACATTTGTATGGTGAGGCGAGACTTTATTGCCCAGCATAGCGTGTAATTGATGTTATTGTCCTTTAAACTCCGGATATGCTTCGATAACTTCGTCTCACTGCAGTATTTCTTATGCCTGAAGGATTTAGTGTGGTTGTTGTATCGGGTTTTAAACTCGCCCTCTGACGATCCATAATAGATCTTGGTGTTGTTATCGCTTGTCACTTTGGCTCTATAGACTATAGACGATGATAGACATTTGGCGTCTAAGGGGCATGATTGCTTGTTTCTGCAGTTGCATAGCCGCGCTTCGTTAAGTGTTTTCGTATCGTTTAATACTTTTGCACTGTGTTGCCTAATAATGCCTGTCATGTTGGTTGTGCAACAGTAGCTAAGCTTGAGTGTGCTCGTGTTTAGAATCTTGTGAAGCTTGTGGCC
>NC_090883.1:5588036-5593036 GCF_036669925.1 Montipora capricornis
AGGTTCCCTCTGACGACCCTGCTATGTTTTGTTTGCCCCAAGTTTGCTCAAAATAAGGGCAAGACACGTTGTTCTTTGCTTGTATTCACACAACTATTTCGAACAAGAAATAAAGAATGCAGTATTTTTCGCTAAGTTTACTTAGGTTTCTAGATCATATGTACTTGTGTGTACTTGAAAAAAAATGACCATGCTACGCGCCTGAGAACGTCTGGTGCATTTCAAATGCACCAAACGTCTATTCTTTATCTGCCACTTCAATTTTTTTGGGGCAGAAACTGACGGTTCATTTCGGTGGAGTTCTGTTCGGAAACAATATCAGCTCAAAATTGCATAAAACTCAGAATCCGATCCGTTTTACTTTAGTAAATTGGAAAAATAGTACGTCCATAAAAGTGCAACATAGGGTCGGCGTAGCATTTTTAAGGCCAATGAAAGCTTGACATCAAACGTTTTGCAACTTTTATTTAAGGCATCCGAAGGTGTAAATCTGTATTATCTTACAAAATTACATGTGTGCGTTTGGGAAACAAACAACAACAAAAATGGGGTTTATCATCAGCTTTGATAAGGTATAACAAATTATCCACCGCCGCACTTAGATTATGACCGTCACCGCTCCTCAGTCTCTTTACCTAACCTTTAATTACTCTGTTAATAAACCAAACAAACTTTTAGAGGCCCTGGTCAGAGTTTTTCTCTTTCCTTGTTTGGGCCCATTTCCATTAGTAGGGCTAACGCTCACATGGTCTATATGTGTAGAAATAGCACTTCACATCACCCTCTAATAGTTAATTCTGTTAATAGCGCTTAACAATAATAATGATAATAATAATAATAATAATAATAATAATAATAATATAACAATTTATATAGCCCATATTTACATATGCTGATCAATAGCGCTTTACAATCCTTACTTCTTAAAAAAATAAGTCTTAATTCGAGATTTAAAACTGTCAAGTAATGTTGCTTGGCAAAGCTCTACAGGTAGGCCATTCCAGGAGTCTCAGAGATGGGATCTGGATCCCAATGTTGGAAGCATCTTTCCCTTGGGATGGTCCAATTAGAGTCTAGCAGTAGACCTAAGAGTACATGATGAATTCGATTTTATACTAATGAGATCACTAAGATAAGTCGATGCAAGGTCATAAATACATTTATAAGCCAAACAATAAACCATTACAACAGTCAAGACGGCTGGTCATAAAACAATGAACCAAAGTTGTTAAAGAATCCTTCGATAGGTATTTCTTAATACGTCTCAAGTTATGTAAATGGTAAAATGCCACATTACAAGCCTTGTTTAAATGATCAGTCAACCACGATCCAAGGTTTTTAACACATGATCTTGGACTGATACGATTATTGCCCTCAATAATGGAACACCAATCTAATTTATCAAGCAATTGTCGTGTGCGGACTAACAAAAAACTCAGTTTTATCATTGATCATCAACCAATCTTGAATCATCCATTTCCTCACCACGTCAATGCATTTTTCCATAGCTTGAAGAGCACCAGCTTGAGCAGTGCTGTCGAGTAGTTTGAAACTCAGATACAGCTGCATATCATCCACAAAACAATGAGCATCAGGAAGGTAATGTTCCACGACTTTATACGGCATAGACGCATATATTAAGAGTAACAGAAGCCCTACAGACGAGCCTTGACGTACTCTGCATTCCAAGTCAAAAGGACCCCATGTAAAGAAATGCGCTGACTTCTAGAAGACAAGTACAATCTAAACTACTTCAGAGCATTTCCACGTATGCCAACCTCATCAGATAGCCTCTCTAAAAGTATTTGATAATCAACAGTGTCAAAGGCAGCACTCAAATCCAATAAAATTATCAAAGTGATGTGTTGAGAGTTCATCTTTAAAAAAATTTCATTCATCACCTTGATACAATGTAAGTGCAGTTTCAGTGCTATGGAATTGTTGAAACAAACGTTTGTTTTTACTTCCCACCAGTGCAACAACCCCTTTTAAAACTAACCCCCTGAAAATTTGAGTATTTTTGCTTAAATGCTGGGGTGGATCGAGGATTTCACGAAGGGGGGTTTGGATAAACGCCTGCCAAAGGCAGTAGCCCCTAGAGGGGGTCCAGGGGCATGCTCCCCCGGAAAATTTTTAATTTTAGGGCTTCTGAAATGCGATTTCCAGCGTTTTCAGGGGCAATTTGAAGTGGTTTAATTGCTCTAAAGTCACCTCCATTTTTGTGCTAACCACAGTAGTTTAAAGGATGGATTTTCTTAACACTGACAATAATCGAGACGGACAAACATTTTAAATTCATTCAAATTAAAAATTCATGATTCCTCAATAATGGGATCAGCCAGCAATATTGTCCGGCGTTGCTGTTCTGCAAATTTCTGGACAACAGCATGATAATCCACGGGTTTCTTGTGGTGAATATTCATGAGCACCAAGTCAGACAATCTTTCTGTCGTGGTGGTGGTCGGCAGGTAGCCTTTAACCAGCTTTAAGGTGCTCGTTGTCAGATGAAGTCACTGGAATAGTGCATGCAATGCGCAGCAAACAGTGGATGTTGGGGAAAATGTCTGCATCACAGGCCTAAGATAACAAAAAAAGAAATAGTTCAGTTTAATTTGAAAGGCGAACATGTACCTCTAATGCATGTTGAAGTGCATCTGGTTGGCTTCTCTCTGAGTGCCACTTTCTCGTCCATCGATGGTACTCGACATCCAGAGTTTGAGGGTTTGGCAGGTATGAGCTGTACATCTCTGAAACCGCATCAATGTTTGCATCTGTGTGTGACATGGTGATGCTTGGAACTAGACCAAGTAACTGCACAGACGTCTTCTGAGTATTACCAAATGTAGAACAATTCAAAATATAACCACTGATCAGAATTTGCGTATTTGTACTCTGTTGTACTTTGTGTAGTGTGACTGTTATAACTGGAGAAGAGTAAAAGAACAGCTATGTAATCTGATCACTTTAAAGGGAAACCCGTCCTAAAGGTCGTCTTATTTTGCAAACAACGTACATGTATCATGAGGACCTGATTAAAACATATTACCTTGAAGACATCTCTCGTGTGATATGGTCAAGAAAAGGAAAAAACAGATTGCGATGGTAATATTCCTCAGGAGTGTCATGGGGTGCATTTGCCCGGTGTTGCTGTCTTGAGGCTGTTCTTGGAACGCTGGGCTTGGTACCTAGGTCTGAACTGAGCTCCACAGCATTAGAGTACCATCTTTTGAACACAGCTTCAGCCTCGTCCCTCTGTTCGTTCAACTCTTTCTCCGTCCCTGATATCATACAGTATGCCTTCACAATGTCATTGCACTTCTTTTGCAGTTTAATGCCAATCGGCTTAATGACTGCCAAAGTTTTCATGGTGACTATTAACGAGATGAGAAACTGTAAAGAACAACATGTGTGGTAGAAGCCATTTGCCCTCTGGAGAGTCTCTCTGTCCCAGTTCCAAGGGGTTTCGGTACTGTGTGGTTTGTGCTGCTGTTCGTCCAAAATAACCTTAAAGGTTTTAACAATCGACGGAAGTAACAGCACGAACGTTTCGTATGCCTCATGATGTTCAACCCAACGAGTACGGCAGAGGTTGCAGATCTTAGTTCTCTGCGAATCCGCCTGATCAACACTGATTACTTTCTCCAAGCACCTCTGCCGCTTTAGAGAATAATTGAAGAATTGTGAAATCTCTGTTATAGTGCCAGCCATGTTGCGAACTGATGGTAAGCTACATGCTTTTACTATAACGAGATTCAATACATGGGAAATGCAGTGCACATACAGGGCCTTGGGGTTTTTCTGTGCTATTAAGCCCTACACTCCCCGCGCTTGTGCAAACATATTCGAACCACCATCGTAGCCTTGGCCTTGGCAGTTTGAAATGTCCATACCCCACTGCTCAAACTTCTTCAAGATCAACGAAGAAATCACTTGACCAGTTATGCAATCGGTTCATCGAAAGTCTACAAACTCTTCGCAGATCATGCACTCTTTTTTGACAAACCGTAAAACCAAAGACAACTGTTCGGGATTAGCAATGTCAGTGACCTCATCGCAAAAAATTGAGAAGTACTTTGCTTCTTTGATTTGTTGAATTATTGAGTCCCTTATGTGGTCTCCGATCAGCATTATGAGTTGATTCTGTATTGTTTTACTAGAATATTGTGTATTCGCGCTGCAGGTCGCTAGGTGGTTCTTCAAAACTTCATTTCCTTTGTCAACACGTAATTCCAGAAAAGCTAGAAAGTTGCTCTTGTTTCCATTTTGATCGGCAGTGCTGTCATCTCTATGGCCTCTCACTGCAATGCACCGCAAAAATGGACGCACTTTGCAACACTTTTCACAATTTCTCTGTTTCTCTTAATCATGCTCCTGCATTTGCTCTCAATTTGAACTTGGATGTTTTTTTGCGGATTGCGACTTGTCGTGAGAAAATTATCGTATGCAACCATGGCATCGATGTGGTAACAATGTTTCTCATGTTTGCCACACACTTTGCTTACTTTTGTCCACTGATTAAACAGAGTGGTTACTAAGGTACCTAAGCTTTCGCGTATGGCAAATAAAACGCATGGGAGACAGAAACCACTGGCACATTCCTTGCTGTAAGCGAGCCAAGGATAACGTTGCTGCCAGGATCTTTGGAAAGACCGATTACAACCATTCATAAAAACTTTAGGGAAAGCAGAATTCTCTTCTGGTCGAAAATGGTTATTTATGATGTTGAGTTTCTCAGCTTGATTTAGAGACTGTTTGCTGACGAAAAAGAGCACCAACATCAACGTCATGAACCAAACCATGACAAGCAGGATCATCTCCATCTTTATCAGTCTGTGACGCTGCAATGAAAGCAAATTGCCATTGTAAGAGCTTTTTGAACTAATATTAATACTGTTTTGACATACTTTTAGAACAGGACAGGTAACAGAAATCGCACAATTTTTACAAAACAACTAATGTTCTTTTTCCTTGTACGGAAAGCTAGGGTGTTTGACTTGCAC
>NC_090883.1:5608036-5625536 GCF_036669925.1 Montipora capricornis
GATGTTCAACGCCAAATTGCCAGAGACAGGGAAGCGCAACCTCTCACACTACCTGACAGGCTGTACAACTTCAATTCTGCTGAAGGTGTTCATGTTAGAAACATCATTACTCGGGTATTCAAAGAATATCTTCCCAATGCATGATAGTCTGTCAAGAATCTCTGAATCAAGAATATTACTAACAAGGATGTGAGAATGTAGAGCAGTTGTATTTAATTCAAGGCCACAGATTTTATTTCTTACCTTCCATGCTCTGTATGAAACATTATTCACTTCAGTGCAGTCTAAATCCAATGCAAATATGGTAAACATTAACTGTTTGGCCCCAGAAGAAACATTTGTGGTCTACCTTATAAAAATAAAGTCAGTGCATCAGTGTGCAGAGTTTTAATGCCATATTCCTATGTAATGGGAAGTTACAGGGACATTTATATTATCCAAACAGGAACACAAGGCTAAACAGGCCATGTTTATGAGAAACAAATAAGTAAAGCTCTAAGCTATTGTATTGTATCATATAGGTGTTGCCCCTCCTGGGAAAATCAAACAAAAGGCAATCCATTAAGTGGTTAGTATCGTTTGCTATAAATAGTTCAGTTTTCATACTTATTTGATCGCATTCATGTGAGTTGAACATAAAGGGATTTTTTCGCTAGGATTATAGCTTTGGTTCGTTTTTAGTTTCGTTTGTTTACAGCCTCATTAGTTCTTGGAGGTCTTCAAATAGATTTATGTAACAAGTGCAATAAAATTCAGGTTAAGATATCGTCTGAACAGGCCATACCAATCTCTTGAATATAAACGAGTCACAACTTTGCAGCCTGTAATTTAAAGGACAGTGTAGTATACTCTTCTATTAATTTTCAAGTGTTACCCTCAGCTTTTTAAGAATCTTGACCAGATAACAAAAGATGATGGCAGCCATTTTGCATGAGGTGTAAATGGGATGACTAGAACCAAGCTTTATACATGTAGTTCTCAGTCTGATAGTTACTGTCCAAGTGTATGTACTCCCAGATAAAAAAAGTTCAAATGTTGGGTTAGGAGCATGAAAGATTATACAGGTGAGAATTTTTCTGCCCCAAAATTAAACAAGCATCATATTTACACAGCTGAACCTTGTATGTATGAACTTAAGGCTATACAGTTTTAAAATGTCATTTTCCATCACTTTATAAGGAAAACATTAACACCAACAAGTAACGTAAGATTTTGGAACCTGGCTTTCCAGTTATCCATGTTCAAAGGAGTACGGTCAACCTAGCAGGTGGATTGTCCAAGTGGGACATGCATTTCCTGTTTAACCGCAAATCATTGTTAGCATATAGTACATGTATGGTACTTGGTGTTTGATACAATGACCTTCATGCTGGTATGACCTTGCTGTGTGTGATAATCTGTTTCTGTCATTGTCCCTGCCAAACAACATTTTGATCCTCCTGCTAGCATGATCCCAGCATTAGTTCAATATTAACACTTTTCAACATTTTAATAAACACAAATTGACATTCTACAACAGGTATGCTGTGTGTCAGTTTTAGCTTTCCTTGTCAATAACTATTGTAGGAAGCATATCCAGCAGTACTACTACCATTGCTGTGTACAGAGACCTGGTCAGATGGAGTGGGGCTGGGAGTGTATGACCTTGGTGATGAACTTTGAAAATGACCATCTTCGCCTGGGAAGTTGGGAGGACTTCTTACAAAATCATGCCCCATGGTATATGCATGAGTTCCATGCATAGCAGTAGGATACAAAACTCTGTTGTAATCTGGTGGCGGAGAACTCCAAGACTGCTGTTGTGATGGTGACGCCATGGCCATAGCAATCATCCTCATACCTCAAAGTAACTCTGTAAAAATGTTAGACTCCCTGCCATGACATAGAGGTTAGAGAGCTGGGCTTTTTTAAAATTGGCTCCAGCATAAATGTTATCTTTTTGAAATAATTTTAACCAGCTGTAATTTGACTGTTTTTGAAGTTATGAACATATGTTACTTGTGTGTATGCAATTTATTCTTGTTATCATTGTCATTGTTGTTGTTGTTATTATTATTGTTATTATTGCTATTATTATTATTATTATTATTATTATTATTATTATTATCATTATTATTATTATGATGTGACCCTTTTGTCCCTGTCATGGAGGTCTTACCTTCACTACTGCTCTTGACTTTGTCAGAGAGCAGACTATCACCATCCACACCTTCAGCCAACATGGTTGTAGCTGGAGAACCTCCCCAAATTTCACGCAGGATGTCAAAATGTTCCTTTACCAGTTTTCCACTTCCACTTCTGGTACCCTTGTTTACAGCAGTTCTGTAGTCCTGGCGAATGCTTTTGACCTTTGCTTTTATTCGATCATAAACCTTTGCAATTTTGATCTTTTCTTCTGCAGTGGTTTTCTTGTACAAATCATATTCTTCACAGGACATGTCTTTTACAGCAGTTGAAGGTTCGCTTACCTTATCTAGGCCAAAATCTTCTGGAAACCTCGACGCCAGGCAACGATGAAGTTCAGTGTACAAGTCCTTCAAGTCTGCTTCAAAGTCAACACCATTGAAATCACATACTGCCTTGTATTCCTTTATGTAAGCAATGAGGCTGGCAACAAACTCATCTTTCCAGGTCCATTTCTTTTGAGTGACTCCATCAGTCTGTTTTCTCTTTTTTGGGCGAGGTTGGTAACCATTAAGCTCATCTTGATCTTCTTGAGAATCATCCAACACATTTTGCCCTGTTGTTTCCGCTGCCTCTCTACTTTGCAATTGGGTCCTGTATTTTTGAAACAATATTGCACCCCCACGTTGCACACCGGTATCTTCGTCTTCATCGTTTGGCAGGGAAATTCGAAATTGTCGGCCTTTAGTCGATGATGAGTGAGAAGATCCCGCCATGTTGTTCCCAGAACTCGTCCCCAGGGCCATGTCAGGTTTCAAGATGGTGGGCAAACTGGGCCTCCTGACGCAGTTTACATGGAGCCAGGATCATCCTAGCGCCAGGATCATCCCTCCTCTCAGATAGGATGATCCTAGCGGTAGGATGATCCTAGCACTGGGGCCAAATACAACCCTTCCCATGTAAACTGAAAGCTGAAAACATACCGCGCTCGGATGATCCTAGTGCTAGGATGATCCCAGCGCTAGGATCATCCTCTTTCCATGTAAACGGGCCCTTGGTTAACAAATATTTCTTAACCCAAAGTTTGAAGACATGTTTTGCACTTCCAAGGAAAAGGTTGTGCATGGGATCTATAGCAGTTAACCTTACCGCATCAAAATATTCAAGCTTCAAAAGACAACTAAAGTAGACGCCATACTTTCTGGTTAATTCACCATGCCTGTTTTGTGTGGAAGCTTTCTGAACCATTTCAGCATGAAGATGATAACTTTGATTTTAACGTCAGGGCCACAAATATCTGTCAAAACCAGAATAATCACTTTTTTCACCAAAACTTTGCGGAAAAGCCACGATGTGCTGAATGTCCTTTACATCCACAAAGTTTATGGACCGCAGCCAAGTCAGCTGATGCGAGAAGAATAGCCCCACGATAGGTCAGGGGTATCTCTTGCTCTGACTGGTTGTCAATTTTACTCCTTTCCAAAAGGCTTTAAACTCATCCACAATTGGCTCCAAAGAAGGATTCAGTGACTTGGGCTCTTTGACATCTCAGGTATAATCCCAGCAACTATAATGTTTTCCCATTTTAAACGCTCTTCTCTAGGCAGATTGAGAAGAACCAGGTATATAACCCCAACAGATCTATCATTTCTTCTTTTAAAAGGTTGGAACCACTCCACATTGATAGACTTCAGAAAGTCCTTCCAGATCTGACCATCATACACATCTTCTAGAATGTTTTCTTCCACAGCACGCTCACGCCACTGCTCGCACATTTCAGGTACACCTGGTCTCTTAAGCAAATTTTCAACTTGGTCAATAATGCTGTTGAAGCAATACAGTTTATGCAGATAGAAACAAACTTTGCCACTGCCCAGGATTTCTTTTTTAGCCAAAACGTGTTCACACTGCCCCCTTCTACCTTTCTTGAATGGCTTATTTGGACATAAGTTGCGTGCAATCTTTCCTCCAACCCCTCTAGTACAATTTTCCAGCTGGTAAAGTGCTGCACATTTTGAACAAACTGCAAATTTGACAAAGTTATCATGCTTTAAGTTTACAAACTTACGCAACAGGTAAAGCGAGCTTGGAAGCATTAAGGCCAGTTGACAGAGATATTCACAGTTGAAGGTTACTCCAGTGATATGTAAAAACTGGAATAAGAACCGCAAGAGCCACTCGAGACCATTGTCACTTAGTTTGGTGGATGCTTGCCAAAATAACAAAAAAATAAATCAGCCACTGGATCAATGTAGTCAATTTTTGAACTGATGATTGATGGCGAGTTGGTTCTGGAAGGAGTTCATCTCCAGCCACATCTTCATGCCATTCCTCAGAATCTTCATCCTCACAACTACCACTGCTTTCAGAACTATCGGTGCAAGAAGTTAAATCCTTGAATAAAAATAATCAAAACCAGGTCAATGTACAATATACGGCTGTACAAGCACAGGTGTTTCAGAGTTTTATGCACTACTTTTCATATGAAAAAAGCAAACCAAAACTAATTAAAAGACGGTCATAAAATATTGTAATATGCCAATGCAGTACAATGCTTCAATCTGTATTGTAGCTTGATTCAATAAAATGAAAACCTTCCTCATCTGATTTACTTTCTTCCATGTCAACATTGTCTGTACTGAGAAAATCCATGTCATCACCCAAGACATCTTCACAAACATATGGGGAATGACCTGTAAGAGTAATGATAGCAATACCTTTATCAGCTGTTTGAAATTTTTAAAGGATGTTTAGTGCATGCTTGATGCAAGAAGTCAAACAATTCTCTTCTTGGAGGCCTTCCTTTAGATTGATGTTCAAAATAAAATGCATCTTTGCATAGGTGAAGAAAGATTACATTTCCCCTTCCTTCAGAAAAACAAGACCTGTGGTGAACAATAACAATCAAATCCCCACCCCATGTCCTGCCCAACCCCTCTGCTGGATCCGCGTGGATCCGCAACCTGTGCGTAATTACCATATTTTTCACACAAACAGAAGAAATTTCTGATATTAGTGATAAAGCAGCTGCTTACCATCCTCACAAACATAAAAGTTAAAGAGATTAACGGTTTTGAAATGATTATTTTCCTGAACATTGAAGATTCATTGAAGAAAACATGTCATTTCGTTTCGAAAGCAGTTTGCACACATTATAAATTACAAATACCCTGGGGTCGTAAATTTTAAAAAAATTCTGGTCACAATTTTGCGACAAGATATATGAAAATTTAGGTGCAAGTTATAGTTGTATTATTTGTAATCGTAGGGAAAATAGCAGCCCACAATACATATGTGTAAAACAACTGCTGAAAATGGTCACTGATTGAGGGAATGGATTGCAGTCCAACCATATTACATTTTTGCTCCATATCTCCGAATTGAAACAAAATTCATGATGAGGAAGAAAATAATTTTTTATTGTTTTATTTATTTTAGCATTATTGTTTTATTTATTTCAAAGGGGAAAGCTGGTCGCAAATTGGTGAGTCTTCCATTTATTTTAATGACAAAGGTAAAAAATTCAGTCACAAATGTGACTGTATTGGTCGCACTTTCGAGTCCTGATTTACCATAAGCATGTAAATACATTGGACGGGCATGATCCGATGTAATTTCCGCATAATCAGCACATGTTTACACATAATATGGCCAAAAATGTCGGCATAATCTTTAATTTTTTTCTGCATACTATCAGAATGCAGGTAAAGTATTCAATGAAATATTTTGCCCAAGTATCAGGCTTTCCAGGGAAAGTGAGGGAAGAAAAAAATGAGCAAAAAGAGATCTAGAGGAAAGCAAAGGGAAGAAAAGTTGCACAAAAAGGCTTCAAATGCATTCTTCTGCCCTCGCCCAGCATGATTCAATGGGATTTTAAGAAACTACATGTATGACGACAATTAATCATGAGAATTCAAAAGGTTGAAACATGAGCCCTCTCAGCTTTTTAGTACATTTCTTTGACAATGCATGGAGGACAAAAACAACTAACAACTTATGTTCCTTTTTTAACCTTGGTTGCTGTCCCTAAATTCAACTTGCCTGATTTGCGCTAGTGTAGTAAAACTTCCAGTTTATACTTCAAGTAAATAACCTTTTGTGTACCTGTACCGTTTGGGCGCCAAAATGAAGTCACAAAGGACCTGGTGACGAATTAGTCTTTTTATACAAAAAAACGTAAGATATTTAAATACTCGCCTTAGAGCAATAAAATTAATTACAGTCAGCTGTCTTCTTCAATACAAAAGCCATTAGGACTATCTTAGAAAGTTGCATACCTTATAAAGAGTCAGAAAAAAAAAATGAAGAAGGCAGTATTACTTACTTTATTTTCCTTGCTGTGGATTGGATGTGAAGCACTAACCTTTTAAATCTGCTTTGGGTTACTGGATTAAAACAATGTATACATGAGTCATTCCATGTTCTGTATAAGTTGTGGTGCTTTGATACTGTAAATTTTACGTCATCCTGAATCTGACTGTACATCACTATATTTTTTAAGCTTCAGCGGCAATGTATTTCAAAAGCATCAAGGATACTGCTGCTAGGAACACTACAGACCCACAATGACGTTTGTTGGAAGCAAGGGAGAATAAGAGATGTAAGCTTTGATTTGATTTGCTTGTTGAAGTGATGGTGGTCCATAAAGAAACAACAACAAAAGTCATAATAATAAATAAATAATTTGAATCACTGGTGTTACTTGCCTTTTGGTGACCAATTTTTAACAGCACCTCAGGAGTTTGCTATTTGGTTTCTCATTTAAATAAACAAATTAAATAAATATCTTTTTTGACTGCTGTCAGATCTTTTGTGATAAAATTCATACTTAATTGACCGCTCCCCATGGGGGCTTTTCAGGGCCAATGAAACACAACGAAATGACGGAACAGAACAACAACAACAACTGTTAAGAATCCCAACTGGCCGAAGGCAAATCAGTTGGCTATTTACAAGTGCAGCTGGGAAGTTGAACCTGGGACTACCCGGAACAAATTCAACGAGTGGTCAGAACGGGTCTTGAAACCGGGGTCTCCGGATCTCAAGGCCAGTGCCCTAACCACTGGGCCACACTGCCTCTCCAGAATGGTCATTGGATTTTTGTTGTTGTTGTTTTTCAAAGCAAGAATTTCTTCAACTTTTCCCTCTATGTTTGTGCTAACTGAATTGGTCTACCCTAATATCATCATCACCAGTTTTAAAGAGAAAATTGGCATATCAACTCTTAACTGCATTGTGAAAGTAGTTAAAAATTTCTTACATTTGGGTGTACAGCTGTGGCTTGTATTATTTTAATAGCAAGGAATGTGACAATAGGGTTAACTTGAATTACAATATGCATATAACATTCTTAGGACTTAGCCCACTTGCTTAAAAGGTGTTAAGTGCTTTGCAACTTTGGTAATTGTGAAGAAGAGCTCCCCAAAAAACCTGTCGGTTGACTGTTGGTCGACAGATATAGCCAGCACAGATTACCAGTCGACCGACAGTCGACTGACAGTTGGTGATCTGTCGGTAACCTGTCGATAGAATGCTAACACTAACCTCGCTGTTTTTTCTCTTTTTTGCACTGATACACTGATAATAATAGTCTTCCCTTTTTAGTTGCATTAATCATAACTTGATTGGTTAATAAACACATCTGCTAGGCCCCATTTGATCAATGTTGTCATTGGTTAATTTGAATCCGACCAAACGTTTTATAAAGGCTGATTAGAAAAGTGAATTAACTCATTTCATCATGAATCATCATGAGCTTCTTACCTTGATCCAAAGCTGCCATGCAATTTTAACGTTTCTTGTGAATCGTGGCTTGCTGGCTGCTAGGGGTAGGTGCTCTCGTGGAAAGCAAGTGGGTTTACGAGATAACTCTGATGACGGTTATCACTGGGAATGTCCAGTGAACCAGTGCAAAAAACGAAGGTCGATCACAGCTGGTTCTTTTTTTGAGGATTCCAAAATCCCACAGTCGCACTGACTGTATTTCATCTTCTTGTGGTCGATTGACGAGTCCAACGAAAAAGTACCGCTACTAACCGGGTTTTAGCTCCATACGGTCATCACAGCACTTCAGAGACTCTGCGACATCTGCTTCCTGAAAATTCTACACGCCAACGTTAAACTGGGTGGTGGAGGAAAGATGGTAGAAATCAACGGAACTATGTTTGGCCACAAACTTAAGTACAACTGCGGGCAGATCAGTCGAGGCACATGGGTTTTCGGCATGGTCAAAAGAGGCACTGGCCGAGCTCTAGCGTTTTGAGTACCCAACAGAATGAGAGAAACCTTGGTGGCTGGTCTGGAACAGCAACTGGTCAGGCCTGGAACAACTATTATCTCTGACAAGTTTTCCCCGTACTTCAACCTGAACAGTCTCCGCTACATCCATGCCATGGCTAACCATTTCGAGAACTTTGTGACCCTTTCACAGGCGACCACTCGAACACGATAGAAGGAGTATGGAGTCAAATCAAGAAAAAGTTGAAGGCCATGAGCGGGACACTAAAAAGCAAACTTCGAAGTTACCTCGACAAATTCAACTGGCAGAAATGTTACCCTGGTGATCCCTTCAACAACTTACTCACTGACATTACCGAGTTCTGCGCATCAAACTAAGTTTTCTTAGTTTGAAAACAAATGGCTCCTTTAGGAGCCACCAAATAAAACAAAGTCATTGACCATGCAACATTGTTTGATTAATGTATCTAGCGGCATGCACGTGCCTAAATCAATTATTGCGGTACCCATTCAAGTCAAAATACTACTAGTTATCGAAGACAAAATTCGGGAGTACATAAATCAATTTATTTTTGCTTGAAATTCGGAATAGCAACATGACGTCATCCAAACCTTAAAGGTCTAAACATCACTGGAACATATATGACATACCATAAGGAGCGCTAGGTATTATTGGGCGATTTGTTAGTAAAGTTCAGCGGAATCAGCGACATGATTGATAACATTTGTTCTTGGATTTCTGAGGTTTGAATTAAATCACCTTAAAACCTTAATATATCGATTGTCCTGTTGGTTATCAAATTCGCGAATGATATATCCGTTACGTATTTCATAAGCTTTCTTTTACCATCCATCGGTAAGTATCTGGGTCATGTTGGGAGGCTGTCGGTTAGCTGTTGGTAACCTGTCAGTAGTCTGTTGGCCGACAGTCGACCGACAGGTTTTTTGGGGAACTCTTCTTCACAATTACCGCAACATTTGATCTGAGCTTTATCTTGAGTGAGTGTATGCCTTATGTGGGTCAAAGTTTAAAGGCCCACCTTCAACCGACAGGCTTTGCATGCCATGGAACAATTTTTATATATGAAAATCCAGCCAAAGCTGAAATTCATCCAATCAGACCGCTGTGATAAGCATGTCGGTTGAAGGTGGGCCTTTAAAGTACTTAAAATATTATATGCATTCTATCAAGCTGTCTGATGTTTTTGTCCATAATTAATCAAATTAATATTACTGTTTATTATTATTTGTGTTCTATTTGTTTCCTAGAAAATTGACAGAAGGCTTTCAGTCCTACAGCGGATACCTTGCTCCCTTGGGAAGAAGGCTGAAATACGAAAGGCCATTGGCATGAAAGAATACACTAGCTCAGACGAATCATAATTCTCAGAAGATGAAGAAGGGAACTGCAGACTTTCAGCATATTTGGTCAAGAAGTTGCCATGGGCGAGGTCTGCTCTAAGAAATATTATGAAGAGACTTGATGAGGCATATGTTAAGAACCTTAACAGACGTGTCGGTGTTAACTTAGTAACAAGACGAGCCCACTGGAGGCCATCAACTCGTTGTCAACCAAAGGAAGGCATAGAATGGGCCATAAGGCCTGCTCAGGACTCCACATCACCATCAGCACCCATGTCCAGCAACAGTTCCACAGAAACAGCTTCATTTAGTGCCACTTTATCCACAACACCTTCCACCAGTACCAGGCCTTCAGTTACAGCTTCCACCAGTATCAGGCCACCAGTAACACCGTCCAGTGAAACAAGGCCATCAGTAACACCATTGAGCAGTATAAGGCCAGAGGTAAGACCATCCACCAATACCAGGCCACCAGTGGAACAAGAGCTGTACCAAAACTGAAATCAATTCCCAGGAATAGTTCCATGACACAGCGTGCAACAATGTATAAAAATCAATCACTGTCTCTAGGTCACCTGCTTATTACATGAAAACAAGCAATTCTTATATACCTTTCCTCACCTTTTCATATCAGCATAAAATTAAGAGACCATCAGTAGGTTATTGAACATGCATTGTTTAATGAGTTAGAGTTCTGATAAATTAAAGTTAGGCTGCATGGTAATCATTTAGAAATAATAAATCTTCAAAATATCTTCTCTTCATAATAGACCAATGACTGATTTCTTAAAGTTATTTAAAAATTTGAAGTTTTTCCTCCGTTAATTATCAGACTTTTTGTGGCAAAAAACAAATTACCTGTACGTGCTCTAAACAAACTTCTGAAAACACAAGCTGGTGATGCATGGCGACAATTCCATACAGTCAGCAGTTGCAATTGCTGACGCACATGTTGTTAGCGACAACCACTGTGGGCACAGATTTTATCAGCGGTTAGCACCACAGGCGCATATTTTCCCAGCAATTGTCACAAGTCACAAGCAACTTTTTGGAGCCAGCATGAAGAAGAAAAGCCACCAATCGAGGAGAATATTTTAAAGCCGAATGGGTCACTTCGAGATGGTTGTTGAATCACAAGGTACGCGTAAATTCCGGTTATTCAAGAGGAATGTAAGTTTACGTAGAATGAGAAATTGTCATCTGATATTTAAATAACGTTTGAGTTTTGAGGTAATTTTATTTTCGCAGATTGACTACCTTATAAAGTTGGACGGGTACAGCTATTACAGCTGCAGCTGGGAAGACGAAGATAACCTCACAGTTGATCTTGTGCGGTAAATTAAATTTGCATGTACAGCATTGTGATTTGGATTCTTTCCAGAGATAACTTAAGTAGTTCTGATTTATAGTGATCTCCAAATTATTTCCTTTACAAAATATTGTTTAATCACAAAATGAAGGAAACTTAAATTCAGGAGTATTTTGTTTATAATAGAATAATATCCAGGCCTCGGCAATAGTTTATTCTATCTGTAACTTTTCGGCGAACTGCTTTGATTCTTTCTAACAATTTACACTCAATTAAGGAGAATAAATACATGTTATGAAATAAATATAACTTAGTGCAGTGTTCTTCATATTCAAGTGCTGTAGGGGAGTACATGTATGTATTGTAGAAATTAATACATGATGAGATAATAAAGAATTTGTGTCAGACCAAAACAAAAAAGCTTACACTGCCATGTTTTTATTTAGGACATATGAAAGACCAGTGATCCCACAAGCTCGACTACAGGAAAATATAGATCACTTACTCCTGGCTATTACATCTAAATTAAAAGTAAATTAAGAGGACCACCAACTCTGTTTTTCCACCATGACTGTTACCGGTTCCTCTTTCAGGGGAAAGGACGAGCCAGCAGAGATGGCATGCTATAGAAGCAGGACTTTGACCAGTGCAATTTTCACCATTTATGGGATCAATGCTTAGACAAAAACGGAGATGGTGCAAGGGTTAAATTTCCTGTAAAAGTGCACCTGAATTTATCATGCTCACCAAAAATTTCTGCCATTGACTGTGGTATTCTGGTAAACCCTCCAAGGATGCCACTTGAGAAACTCACCATTGACTTTGTATGCCAGCCATTTTCTACATGCTTGAGAGTTTTTTTACATGCAGTCTACTCTAGGTTTCAGTGAAGACTGATTGCATAATGACATTGTATATGATAGCTATGCCCTTAGCCCTGGATAAGGGAATATGTAACCTCTCACTCACGAGAAAACGTTCCTTATGATCTGCCGTTTTCACACGGATAGCTGTGCGCAAGACGTGTATGATCCGTTCGAAAAAACTTGCCAGTCGTGAACACAGATCAAGTAATCCATTAGAAATAAATTACGAGCCATGTGCACAGATTAAATTATCCATTCTAACAAAATTGCCTGCCGTGCACATGGGTCAAGTTATCCATTTAAAAAAATTTGCGAGCCTACACACAGATCAAGTTATCTGTTCAAAGAAATTATCATCTGTGCGACCAGCTCAGCGATCAGTCCGCAAACAATTTGCCAGCCATTCACTTCGAAGGATTTGTCAAATAAGTATTTCTTTGATTTCATGATTATAATTATCGGACTTACGCAAAAAGCAAGCAAACATCTGTGAATGGTCACGGTTCTTCTGCCACTTCTCAGCCATTTTCATAACACTCGGTTACAATATACGTTTTTATTCAAGACTACCTTTAATTTTGTGCAACTATTTTCCCCGAAAATGTTCTCTCAGATATCGAGTGCTTTTTGCCTTTGGATAAAATCGTATTTCCTGAGGGAATACACTGTCGTTACTTTCGTCATTTTTCCTTTGTCACACGCTTTTATTCCCCAAAAGAGATACTACACCGTGGGCTTGAGGATAGCTGTTTTGGCTATCACGTGGTTTTCGGCTTTTGCGTGTTTGGTGGAGGTTTTCGATTCCAAACTTGGCTTTAGTGCTTCGTTATAAACAACGTGCATTCTTTGTGTTTGTGAACTTCTCATTAGATGTCAACACTATGAAGGCTGTTTCAGTCTAAAGGAGAAAACGAAAGTGGTTTGTGGTCTCAGAAGCCATAAAGGTGAAAACCAAAACCGAAACCGGTTTCAAGGTGGAAAAGAAAGTGGTTCTTTATGAGGCGATTGTGCGGCCAACACGTTACCGACACGTCAGTTGACACACTACCGATGCGTTGGCCGACACACTACTGACACGTTGGTTGAAACACTACCAACACGTTGGTCTAAATACTTACTTGAAAATATTGAAGGGCCGCAGCCAGGATAAAGCATAGTTAAAATTTAAAAAACAATCTCTGGCTAAAATGATTAAAAACTACGAGCTTTCGACTGCCCGTCGAAGACTGCAGTTCAGGCAGTCAAAAGCTCCTAGTTTTTAATCATTTTAGCCAGAGATCGTTTTTTTAAATTTTAACTAAATACTTACTCTTTATAATTTTGCTAGTTCTTTCGGTTGGAAGCAAGAACAACTTCATAAGGAACGACGAAAACGTCATTGGCAAATAGCCGCCATTTTAAAAATGAAACACTAGTACCTAGGTCTGCTCGATGTTTTGGCAAGGGTCGGTTACCAAAGCGGGGAGTTAATTTGCAAGTCGACCAACATGCTTATTTTTCGTGCATTATAAAGGATTGGGAAGCTTAAACTCTTTATTGATCATTGACTTTTAATATGTGGTGGCTCCTAAAGGACCAAAGCCCACACGCCTTCAATGGTATTGGTGTGTGCACCACTGTCGGGGTCAACAAAGTTCTTGGAATGATTTACTGATACATGGATATATCCTAGCTGGTCGAGTGGTATGTATGGAGTGAATTGATCTAAATAGATGACAGTTCCAGGTTGGATATGTGTAGTGATGAGACGATGAACAAGGGTCTCTCTAGTTTGGTCGGAAATGCGGAAAAGCAGCACCTTCTGCGATCCTCGCTCCACTACGCCAAATACCCACGGACCTTCCAAAACTCTCTCTTTCTTATACTTTCTCTGGGCACCAAACTTCGACTCGTCTATTTCCACGGTCTTCCCTAAGCCCCCAAGCTTAATTCCGGCATTCAGGACTTTGTTGGAACAGATTGTTCTTAGCTCACCCAGCGCACGGACCACAGTAGGCTTTGAAAGGCTCGTAAGTCGCGCAATTTTGCTTCCCGAAATCTCCATAGCCCAGAGCAACATCAGATGCAGCCAGGAACTTAATGTGATATTAGATCCCTCGAAGAAGGATCCCGACCTTATTGAAAGCCACGTTCGACATCGCTTATTCGTACAGCGCCACATGTATCCGTCTTTTACCCGTGTTGTCTCTGTAAGTTCCATCTTAGAACCACATTGGGAACACTGCTGACAGCTCGCTAAAATCTTTTGACTCACGCAGAAATTAAAAACATTCTGATATTTTCCCAGTATAACTAAAAGATCACTGAACTCCATGTCGTATAGAGTCGTGATCAAAATGCTAGAGAAGAATGAACTTAGGATCAAGAGATTTCATTAGGATCGAACTTTCGTTAATTAAACCAATCACCGTTGCTGAAAAACAGCGAATCACAACGCTTCTTATTAAACCAATCAAAGTTAGGATCAAATTAAACCAATCACAACGCTTCTTATTGAACGAATGAAATGAAAGGAACATGTTATTTAATGTGACAACTCAATGTAGTTGACACCATTAGCATCTATTTGCAACTGTCAAAACTCAACTATGTCTCAACGTCTAACTAAGTGTACTGTCTGTGGACAATCTGGTCATACGAGAATCCACTGTTTAGTGATGAGTGGTTCTTCTAGTGGCGACAGTCGTAAATGTGATTGTGAGCAGCCACTAGCTAAAAAACAGAAAACTAAAAAGGGAAGGAGGGCAACAGAAAAGGAGCAGCCGCAGGTAGCTGCAGGGTCTCCAGAAGCTGAGCCTAACTACAAATCAATTTGTCGGCAGTTGCAGCAGAAAAATCAGCAACTTGGCAAGGCTTACCAAGATCTGAAGGCCCAGTTTGATGAGCTTGAAGATCAGTACCAAGAGAGGGAAGAACAGCTAGCGCAGGCTCAACAGGACGCCGATGAGATGGCAGACTTGGTCCGCCAAAATGAACAGAAAATGGTCACCTACAAAGAGCAATTGAAAGCCAAACATGACCGCATTAAGACCCTGGAACAGCAGCTGCGAGCCTTGCAGAACTCAGAACCACCAGCTGGAACAAACCATGAAAGTGCTGCGAAGGTCGACCGCAATGACCTTACTGAAATCCATTGCCGATACGTGGCAGTGCTCTCCATTATGAATGAGAAGAAGTGTAGCCTGAACAACGCGTACAGACTCGCAGGCACAGCACGCAGCACGGTTAGAGACTTTCTGGGTATAGCAGAGCTGCGAATTGTAAACGAAGTGACATACCAGAGCACCATGGAGAGGCTGGGAGACCCGAAACTTTCAGTTAAAAGGATCGAGCAGGAGTGCCGAAGGCAGCTGGGCGATCTGTTGCCGTTAAAAAAAAATGGCTCCTTTGGGAGCCACCAAGTTTCCAAAAGTCTATGACCAATTCAATTGCATTATGTTGTTCCCTTGTCCTCAAATATATTCTTGCCGCTTAATGATACTTCAAAGTCCTGCTTCCTTGCTGCATAATGATACTTCAAAGTCCCGCATGTGCAAATTCGCACCCTCTTAGAAGCCCTGTAATAGTATATAAAAATAGCTGATGAAGACGAAGTCTCGGGCAACGAGTGAAAACTGGGTTCTAATAACACTTGTCGTTACGGGAACTGGGTTCTAATATCACGAAATACAATATGGTCGAAGACAGTTCCGTTCAGTTTGAAAAAGGTACGTTTACGTTTTTAACAGTTCAATAAGGCCCAAATGAGTCACCGACATGCCACCGACGCATCTTATACGTTATAAGTTTAAACAGCAGCCAACGCGTCGACCGACAGTCGGCCGACACGTTGGTGGGATCGGATTCTTAAATTTTACCTTTGTGTGTGTGTTCGATCCACGTTAACATAACCACTCCTGATCTTTCTTAATGTTTTTTTACCTTTAATGCAAATATCACAAACTTTTCGATTTAGGATCAAATTTCTCAAGGGTCTACACAGTCAGTCAGCTCCATCAAAGAGCTTTTTTTGTTCTGTTTGATCCACTGTGTAACACAGCTACGTGTGCAGCTTTTCGTCAATAGACAGTTGTGAGTCTGGGCCGTGTTTTTGATCCACTGCCTACGCAATACAGCCACTTCTGAACATTGCAACTAATCAATTAAATTTAAGGACATAGGATTTTTTTTCTGGAGTGTTTGCATACATTGAATTTTCCGCCCTATTCAACATGCTTTGCACAGCAACGTCGCATCAAGGTCCGAAGTAAAATAAAACTAAATTCGGCAGAATATTATGAGTACTTTCATGGAAAACACTTTTTCTTTAACTGATCTTTAAAAAGGGTTTTACGCAATGCTGTCATTTGATAAACGAAAAGTGTTTAGCAGCGACTATGAAATATCAATGATGAGTCACTGATCGCGTGCGAGTGGCTATGCTGCACCGAGCGGACTGAATTCAATGCCAAAATTATATTCTCGTAAATGCATCCAACGGTCAACAGTTTCAATTCGATTTGAGTGAACTATTTGACTATTAATCACGCCTTCAAGGGTGGAATACTGATTTTAACATGCAGTTTCAGTTAACATTATAACTCTTACAAAATCCAATGCAAATCAACGTGGCACACAGTAGGCACCCGCTCTTTTGATTACTACGAAAAATTATTATTGTCACCATTTAGCTGCAACCTCTTTGCAAAAAATTTGTTCTACCGTTCATCCATGTGACCTCATCCGTGCAAAAATTATCTGATGCCGTTCACCCATTCCAAGTATCTGGTGTTTATTCTCAATCCGTGTCTCATCCATTTGCATGCCTTGCGTTTAGCCGCACACACGGATATCTTATTAGGAACGTTTTCACGTGAAAGGTCACAAATTGTTGTTGTCCCCTTTGACATTTTTTTAAAAATAAATATATGCTGTCTTGTTGGGAAACAGGGAAACAAATCATGATCAGGGAAACAAATCATGATCAGAATGATCCCTTACTGTGACATACTGTACAGAAGCCTTCAGAAAGCTCACTGTATGAAGATTCTTGCATGCTCCTAGACCCTGATGTCGTTTTTACTTACATATGTAAATCTTTACCATCTCTTAGTTAAAAACAACTAAAATATAAAAAAAAGATGTGATAAATTCACCTCCAAAAAACGTTTCCAGCTGCTTAAAAATTGGAGCTTCAATGAGTGCTAGCAAGATTTTTACCACATATGTGACAAGTTCCCTTCATTTCAGTTTTTCTGCAATTATCCTGAGTACCTTTGCCACAATATGCCTTACAGTAAGAACAAAAGAAGTGTTTAACAATATTCCCTTTCACTTGGCTCACAAACTGGAAAAGTTGCTCGACTTCCTTCTTGCTGTTGGTGGGTCTGGGGCAGTCAGCTTCAATCACTGCAACAACAAGTTGCAAAATTGTTGAGACACTTACATTAAAAAACACCTAAACTTTTTCCACTTCCCCTCCCCTCTCCCCCTTTCAGTGTTGACTGTTTAAGTTTCCAACATTTTTTTGTCTTGCTAGCAACACTGATAAGGGGGGGAGGGGGTGTGCATTGTAAGAGAGAATAGTTAAATTAATACCGCCCCAAGTGGTGAACTGTCTCCA
>NC_090883.1:5635536-5650536 GCF_036669925.1 Montipora capricornis
CAGTTAAAACATTCATTTTCTATATTTGGTCCAAGAATTTGGAACAGTATTCCTCAAAGTATCCGAATACTCCCCCTTGTAGAATCGAACACTATGTGGAACCTATGTAAATGCTATGTGATGAAGCTATGTAAAGGGTATGCTCTGATTATGTAAAATGTATGCTAAGCCTTTATGTTTTTTCTATGCCAGAGCTATTTTTTGGCATGTGAAATGCTATGTTTTTGCTAGTCATTTGGAACCTATGCAAAAACTATGCAGTTTTTCAAAGTATGTGTGAAGGAGAAAAAACATAGTTTCCAAATAGCATAAACATATATTTAAAATACAGTTTACATAGTCTTGACATAGAGATTTCTAGAGCTCTTGCATAATATATAGTGACAATACGACTTTTAAATAGAAAGAACATATGAAACAAATAGCATTTACATAGGAATGAAATAGATTTGAAACAGTCAGATTCAGAAAGGAACAGCAGACTAAGTAGCATTTGAATAGGGTTTGCATAGAGTTTAGATAGTCTCCATGTAGTGCAAACATATAATAGACACAGCCTTTAAATATAGATTACATAGATTTTGCATACCAGTTAAAATAAGGAAAACAAGAGAAATTAGTCTTTGCATAGGTTTAAATAGGTTTTTAATAGAATCAAAACAAGTGAAACATAGTGTATACATAGAGTTAAAATAGATTTTACATAACACTCAAATATGGGAAACAATATAAAAGTAGCCTTTGCACAGCTTTGGAATAAATTATTTATAAAACATACTACACACACAGCCTTAATTTACACCCTTAGGGTTTATTATTAGATAACCTGCGAGAAAGCTCAGCTCTTTCAGAGTCAATGCAGGAGGCTTGCTTGAGTGGCAAGAGGAGGAGAGGGCTTGCAATGTGGAATGAAGAATTTTCATTTCCACCCTGGAAACCGTGGGAAACTACATGCAGAGAGGAGATTCAGAAGCGTGAAAATTGACAGCACCTTTTGTGACCAAAAATTTTAATATCAGTCAAGTCGTAGACTTCAGCAAATTAGTCAATGTTAACACACCATGCAGAGCTGGCTATATGTCATGGCCGAATGACTTCCCTGAGTTAAATAATGAGAACAAAACATTTGTTACACATGGGACCAAAATCAATGGTAGAGCTACAGTCAGCTTGCTCACAGGCTAATAAATTTCATTACCAAATTACAGTATATACAAAGTTTCTTCTATGTACATGCACACAACAGCAATTTTTTACTTTAACCATTGAAATAAATGACTGTACATTACAGTGTGTATTATTTCACCATTGCAAAAAGTAAATTGTAGGTAGTTCTTTCCAATTATTTTCACAGAAAAAGCACAATAAGTAATAAAACAAATTTTAAGTACTAATGAATGAAATACTGTCATCACTCCTTGACAATCTCTTGTGAGTCATCCTTCTCTTTGACAGCTGTTGTGTCTCCCTTAAAAGAAACCATGTACAGTATCTTAATTAGAGAAGTGAAGAGAGATAAAAATGTGACCACACACAGGAATATAATATTAATAGCAATACTGTTATGAAAATTCAAAAAAAAAAACTGTTAAAAGAAATTTCTTCGTAAACTTATTTTAAAGTAGCAACTAGCAAGATAGATTTTTTTAAAATCACTAGTTTTGCATTATCATTATTCTTGCCTTGTACATGTCGTCATCATTCTACAATTGAAAACTAAAGAGCCAACAAAGGTATTATCCTCATCAGGCATAAGAGGGGGTAAATTTATATTTGTTTACAACTTTTCAGCTCAGTAGCTTGCTTCGTCTGGAAACCAGCGCATTTTGAATTTCAGAGTTATGGTGGTGTGTGACAGAAGCTACGCACGCATTTGTCGAAAAAAAATTATACTCATCTCGTGATTTTTAGCCTGGTCAGAAGTTAAAGTATTAGGAAAAGTGCTTATGTAAATGTTTTTTTCTTCAGTACAGATAATCAGTCGCCTAGATAGCCAAAGTACGTTCTGGATGTTTACACTATTTTCTGATCGCCATGTTGGTGTACCACGCAGGTAAAGCAACATGGCAGCTCGATACTGGGCTCTGTAAAATATACGAATATCTGAGGTTTAGGAAAACGCAAAGACTTGAAACTTGGAAAAGTGTTTTCTTTATCAATCTCCTATAACATCACAATTTCTTGCTTTTATCCACAGTTTTCGAATAATATTATTTTATTGCGTGACAGTGCAAGCAAGGTATATAAGTTGTTATTAATAATCAATTGAGTGGCAGTGCCAACAGTATAGTACCTTTTTGCGTAGATTGCATATCACACTGTTACATTTGACCCGAAGCGCTTGTTTTATGGTGCTTCTTGACACAGGGGACAGCGGCTTTTCTGCTTCCCCATCTTTAAGTTTCCTTTGTTTAGGCTCTTTTGTCAGTTTAGCAACCATTGAAAAATCTGAAATTGAGAACGAGTTAATAATTGGAGATTAACACACTGAGCTTAATTACAATGAACTGCAGTCACTGGCATTTTTAGTTTGTAAGAGATCTACATTGTGTTGTAAGCCTTCATTTAAATTCTTACTGATCCTTTTCAAACATAGCCTGCATGGCATGCATTTGAAGAGGAAGATGGATTTTAGGCCCCCAAGAACATGAAAGGCATTTGAACCTTTGCATACAATGTACTTGCTTACTTAATTCTGTGTGTTTGCCCAAGGATTCTGCAATATTAACTACAATTAATTTCTCCAATTAGATGTATGATCTTGGAGTAATCGCACAAAGAATATGGTAACAGTTTGTATAGATAGAAATGTATGCAAAATAACTTGAATAAATACAATTTCTGCACAAGCTGACAGCTAACAGCAGGATACCTGTTATTGCTTCGATAACATCTTGATCCAATTCATGCAGTCGTCTTCCTTTAAGCTCCTCTTTGGGATAGAAGAACCCAAACAGAGCAAGTGCTAGTCCCGTTCTTGTGTATGCATTCTTGACTGCTGCCTTGACTTTTACTGGACAGCACCAAACACCATTTGAAATCTCTTCCCACTAGTATGCAAGAAATAATATTATAGAAACTATTGAGATTAACTAAAACTGTAACAATGTTGAAAGGGGCAAGAAACTTTCCATGAAACATGGCGGTAAATTTCTTCAGTGTAGGAAGTATCTTTAAGGCCATTTGTAAATGTCTACAGTCAAATGTTGTGTTTTTAAATATTAAGAGATAAAGGTCAGGTAATACAGGCAACATTTTCTTTCAATGTGTCGTGAACCATATGTTGAAAGGTGTTTGTTGTCCATAAATTACCACCACCTCCACACGCAATGTTGTAAAAAGAATAAAACCCTGTCAACTTTCTGCACTATGAGAATTTGTTACGCACAGAGATGGTAATATGGGAAAAATACAACTTTCAACTTGCAATGCAACATTGCTGCACAACAAGTTGAAAGGAAATGTTGCTATTACTTGGACTTAAGGAGTCTTATTTTACATGTAAATTACTGGATAGCAAATACAGCCAGTATGCCAATCAACCATGATGGGAATTAAAATAAAATAATGTTATTAAATACATGAAAGTGAGCAGGTCATGGAATCTGCATAATTAAGACATTAGACACTTACATTTTTTGCTTCACCCACTGAACGTGGCAGCTTGCCATACTTAATGTTATCAAGGTCACTGGTAGTTGGTTGCACAGCTTTGAGGATCCCTGTAGCCAAAAAAGTAAAAAAAATCTTAGTCTGAGCCAGAACATGATGACTTTTCTTTTTACCTTGAGATGAGCCTGATTAGGTCCTCTCCCACTACTGTTTCAAATACCAGCCAGGCATACATGCTAAGCGACCAGTTTTTTTTCTTCAGCAATCAACAAGTCTAATGCCAGGTACACCCACATTTAAACTTCAAAAGACAAGTACCGTATAGTGATTTAAGGCATTATTATAACATTTCACACTTACTCAGTTCCTCTTGTAACCTTTTTAATTCTCTAGTAGTTTCCTGTAAAGTTTCTGCAACATCCTCTAACTCCTTCTGCAAGCTTTCCTTCTCTTCTTTGCACAACACACTAATGCATTTTGGAGGGTTATGTTGTTTTGGTTGTTTCCCTCCAAAATGAGGATGAGCTGGAGCTGGTATTAAGCGACTCCCCAGAATCTCAGTTATAACCAACTCGTCATGCTGGGCAAAAATAGCCTGCTCCATGTCTTTCTTTGATTGATTTGCTTTACCTCCAGAGGGAGCAGAAGTTTTCTTGGCTTAGTTTAACAAGAATAGAAACAAAAATATTATTGCCTAATAAGTATACAGTCTTATTATTACTTTAAAACGTTGCAAGGTGAGAAGCAATACTGCAATTCTCAAATTATCAATAGCAACAGTTATTGTTACATATTACTGCCACTGGGTACCCACACCTGTAGGTGAGTACCTAGTATGGATACAGTCAAAGAGATGAAAAACAGACATTTGTTATCTTGCTCAATGCTCTTGGACTATCTGGTCGACTGTTTGTGTATGACTTGTGTACAAGTCGAGGGCAATTTTTTGGGCTGAATTTGAGTGAATATAAGGTTGACTTATACACCAGTAAATACACTGCTAGAAACCACACATATCAACAGTAAGTTCTCTTTACCTGGACTCTTTTTTCCGTCCAGTACTGAAGAGGTAAGTTCTGGATCTGAAGATAAAACAAAAGAAATAATAAAACTTTTTCCAGTCCAACATGTACATGTGGTACTACAGTATACACTCGTGTATAAGGCACTTGTAGATAAGCCGCACCCCCGATTTGGAAGCTCAATGTTAAGAAAAAAAGTAAAGTGATAAACAAAGTGATGAAGTTTATTGCATGTTCTTCATGGAAAGCGGCGGTTTGTGGGAGGTCACTAAGAAATGATCAGGCAAATTTTGTGCTGTTGTTGCCAACTTAATGATCAATGAACCCTAAAAAGTACCTTTTGCAGCCCTCTTCATTCTAATTTAGTCATAATCATCAAATGTAGACATCCTTTTGACAAGAGTTTCCCTCATATTTGACCGAAAAACGTAACGAAAGCATCGTGCACTTAGAAACCAAGCAATCTTTGGAAGATAAAAGGCTGGAAACCACAAATAACTTGTCTTGCATGGTTAATATTACATGTAAAGTGAAGTGGTAAGTACATGTACTAGCATTCAACTGTTCGGTACATTAAAATAAAAGTAAATGATAAGACTATTTTTATGTGCAACATTACATGTATCAACATTCACGGCGAAATCTATTCTGATTGAATACAGTTCATGACTTAAAAACCAATAAAGTCCTCGCTAAAATGTTATCATAGTGGATACCATGTTTATCAAGATGTTTTCAGATAAGCTGCACCCCCGATTTCGAGCTCTTACAGTATGTTACAGTTGCTCTTTTCTGGTCAAAAGTGCACAGTCTACATGTAGGCATAACATACCAACATTTTCTTCAGTTTCACTGATGCTATCCTCTTCAAACTCAATCCCATAACTCTTCTTCTTTCTCTCCCTATGGGACTTAGTACTTAATACTTCATCTGATGGAATTTCAGACTTGTCTCCAATGTTACAACTAAGCTCTCTTTCCATTTCTTGGTCTGCACCCTTTTTATCAGCTGAAAAAAAATTACAGTAAAGTAACTCACAGTGCCATAGAACAAAGAGTTATGTGCCTCCACTTCATGTTTTGGGTGGAGACTGCCTCACTTTAAGATTGCATGCAAGTTGACTACCTAACTAAAACTAGAAAATCAAAGTGAAACTGTCAAATTGGGATAGGTTTTGCATTTGAGACAGTAACATGTTGAAAACTGCAGCACAAGTGTAACATCGATTTTTATCATTATGATAATGTATTAAAAAAGTGGATGGACATGCAAAGATCGAAATGAATAGGCAATCATAGATTTGTTTCTTTGTAGTTTACTTTTAAAGTCTTCAAAAGTCTGCCAATTTAAGACAAAGCCGCTAGCAATGCAAACCCAGGCTGTGTACTTAAAAGGCGGTATATGGTTGGGCTGACTTGCAATGAATTGAGATTGCAATTTTTCCCTTAAAGTTATTTTGAAATCTTGCAAGATCCAACAGAATGCAGTTCCCCCAGTGTAAGTAAAATAAACGAAAATTCTCTACTGTTCAATCCCTGATCGCCACTAGTCTTAGGATCTTTATGTCCCGCAACTTTAATTGGCACACAACACCTTACTTTTCAACTTCTCCAGCAAGGGCCATATATTTCTCGGTGGTGAGGGCACATGGTGATCGCCATGTGACAACTCTGCTCGGCTGTAAATATTCCTGAAACATTAGTCAATCGATATAGATAGTTAGTCCATTAAAAAAAACAAATGTTAAAAGTGATAGACCAGAAAAATAATGAATTATTACTGCACGTGCTCTTGCCAGAAGTAATGTCTTTTCATCATTGATTGCATCGGGTCCGACGTTTAATGTCTTTAAATGTGTGGAAACATCTTTATTGCACTCGTTAAGTGTGATACACTGTATATCTTGTGGATCTCGTGAACTTGATCCACACAGTGAAGTCACATGAGCTAACGATGCAAAGCTGCAAGTTGCCATAAAGATTTTTCACATGCATGCTCACTGTCACCTTTCACCAGAAAAATGATACGTCGTGATAGAGAAATGCATTGTCAAAAGTTTCGAAACTGCTTTGGTCTATTTATTTATCATTAAGCCGGTTTTGTTTCAGTGGTAAATGCTATTTTTGGTTTGGAAACTTAATTGAATTAACTTGCATGACCACAAGCTTTATTTGCATACCGGATTACCTGCCGTATTTTGCAGTTTTATCTTCATCGGGTAAAAGGCATTTTGAGATATATCGGCTTGCATGTTTCCAGCTCGGTAGCCCACTTTGTTTGGGAAATAAAGCAGTTTGAATTTCATATTTTTTCACAGTCCGTGACATAAAGGCAACTGCTGACAAACATCACATACTTGAAAACGTCGATTCACCTTGTGTTTTTGAGGTCTGAACAACCAGTATGTAAAGAAAAGTGAGAAAAAGTGCAAATTGAGAGATGAAAGGTTTCGACACAGCCAACATAAACTCCAGCCACCATGTTTGTCTTCCTCGGGGCGGGGGGGGGGGGGGGTACCAATGTGGTCGCCCCATACTAAACTGTGACATCTCACGTGAAAACGTACACTAACTACTTTCCGTGTATGACCGGAATTCCGTGTGGAAGCCATGTGACACCTGTGCAGTTTTAATTTTAAGCCGTTCTCGCGGCTTGGCTCACTCGTGCGACCGACCTGGTCAGCCGTGTAAAAAAACTGCCCACTCATTCGCTAGAAAAGTCCACTCGTTTGAACCAGGTTGGCAACCATGTGATAAATATCACATACCACCCGTTTGCAGAAGCGTCTACTTGTTCAAACAACACCGTAAAACCAAAAAACGAATCATTCTTTCAAAGGAATAGAGATAATTATGCGTCATACGGTGTTTCTTGCTTGATCACTCGTTGATCGATGGATTGATTTCCCATCAAATCTTATGCTTGTTATCTATATTTATTTATTTTGTTGCGCTTCAAAAAGGTTTTCAGCTATAACCGTCGTCGCGATCGCTTAGGGTTAAAAGAAACATGCCCGATGCTAGTTGTTCAAGTTCTTTGTGGTCGCATGGTTTGGTTTGTAGTGCGCCACTACAAAGCTCACCGCTCTCTTTTGCTTCCTTGGATACATGACCTTCAAATAATTATTTGTCGATCTATAGCCTTTCATTAGTGGATGTACACAGGCTATTTTACTGCCACTGAATTAAGAAGTAGATTCGCTGACTCAGAGGCTCTTCACATGCAGAAGGGTGCAATTATAGCTAAATCGTACAATAGTAAAATATGACTTTTGACGTACAGTTCTTCCAATTCTTCAGATTCTCGCTTGTTCAGATTCTGCGATTCTTCCGATTCTACGATTTTTCCGATTCTCCTATTTTACCAATTCTTATTGTCCGATTCTAAGATTTTGCCGATTCTTCTATTTTACCAATTTTCATTCTCTGATTCTACGATTTTTCCGATTCTCCTATTGTCCGATTCTAAGATTTTTCCGATTCTCCTATTTAACCAATTTTCATTCTCTGATTCTACGATTTTTCCGATTCTCCTATTTTACCAATTCTACGATTTTTCCGATTCTCCTATTGTCCGATTCTAAGATAACCCGTACAGGTCGTGAAACAATGGTTTACGGGTTGTACAGGTAATGGATCAATGGTGACATGCATATCATTGGTAACACTTCACTTCAACCTCGACAGTACGACCTGTACAGGTCGTACGGGTCGTGAAACAATGGTTCACGAGTCGTACAATTGGTGAACTGCATAGATATTTACATATTGATGATAAGCAATTCTGCCGAACTCATACGACCCTTGAATGACTGGAGAGACAAATATGCTAGGGACAATGCATGTTCTTCGCTCTGAAAACGTGAATGCCCCAAAGCACAAAACACCACGAATATTCTTCGTTCGCAAAGCATGAGAGCCTGTTAGCGCCGGAATATATATACAGTGCCCTTCGGAGTCCCAAAGCAGGAGCTACTAAGAATGTATGTTCCCCATTCTAAAATCATAAATGCCCCAAAGTACAAAACACAATGAATAATCTTCATTCTCAAAGCGTGAGAGCCCAAGAGGGCTATTATATACTCTTTGGAGTCCTAAGGCCAAAATCGGCAATTAGAATGTATATCACTCGTTCTAAAATCGTGAAGTAAAGCGCAAAGCACAATGGATATTCGCCACTGTGAAAGCATGAGGACGTAAGCGCGGATAAACTACAGAATACAGGCCACTTTTAAAGAAGTATCACTTGAGTGGCTCGGCGGCTCGCCAGTCGCGTTGACTGACAAGCCGTCGAGTCGCCGAGCCTCGTTCTTTCATTCAAATTTTAGCTTTCATATTACGGCTCCGGTAATCACAGTCTTTACGAGATAATGTGATGAATATAGCACTCATTTACTGATTAAGCCTAAGCGTTCGTTTCAGTGATTAGGCCTAAGCACTCTTTTAAAATTTTAGCTTTCATTTTACGGTTCGGTTAACTACACTTTTTACCAAGAGAATCTTAAGGTACAATCGCAGAATTGGAAGAATCGGAGAGTGAATTGTGGAGAATCTTAAAGGTACAATCATAGAATTGGAAGAATCGGAGAATCGGAGAGTGAATTCTGCTTTCTGAAACATCTTTTTTACGTAAACTCATAAGGTAAAATCATCTTCAAGGTCTTAAGGTAAAATCGTAGAATCAGAAGAATCGGAAGAATCGGACAAAGATTTCTGAAATATCTGAAAGTACAAGCGTAGAATAGGAAGAATATTCGTAAAACATCAAAAACTGTAGTGCTTAAATTCATCTTAAAGGTCTTAAGGGTCTTAAGGTGAAATCGTAGAATCGGACAAAGATTTCTGAAATATCTCAAAGTACAATCGTAGAAGAGGTATTCGTAAAACATCAAAAACTGTAGTGGTTAAATTCATCTTAAAGGTCTTAACGGTCTTAAGGATCGGAGAATCGGACAAAGATTTCTGAAACATCTGAAAGTACAATCATAGAGTAGGAAGAATAGGACGGTATATTCGTAAAACATCAAAAACTGTAGTGGTTAAATCGGATTATAGTACCCTTAAATCGGTGTATACTATTCTACGATTTAGCCATAATCGCACTCCTCTGTTCCCGGTTGACTGGGTTGGCTCGGTTTATACCGAGATGAAATTGTTTTCTGTTCATATCGCGACTTTCAGCCCACTTTCCGAGATGAAAATTTAAGAAAAGACAAAAAGTTAGTGGTGACGTGATCATTCAGGCATGAAATCATACGAACAAGCCCGGTGAGAATTTCTTGATTTTTGTTGATTAAGCAACCTCAAATATATTTTGACTTCACGTTAACTACCAAATGGAACTATCCCAAGCTTCATTGTCGAAGAAAAGTATAAGTAAAAACTTTTTACATTGGCGATTATTTTTTCATTTCCGAGCACGTCTTGATCGCATTCCGCCATGATAACATGAGTTGAACTGATGGTTGCGTTACCTGTCACATGATTTTTCTCTTTTGTGTTATGCAAATTTCGCAAGGAATGTGGGAACTCGTGCATTAATGATGCGAATATAAGATTTTGATCTTCGCATTTTTCCCAAGCCATCTCTCCAGGGTGATGAAAAAATTGTAATGTTTTTTGCAAATGAAAAATAAATATTTCTCACCATTAAGCCGTTGGATAGGTTTTAAAAAAAATTTCTTTGGAATTTCAATGCTTAACCTTTCCTGGTTCACCGCTGTTTTGGTTGCCGATTTTGATCGCTTATGACTACCTTGCTAAACAAAATAATTATTTTCATATGAGTTAGCAGTTGACTGCTGACCTTTATGAGCTTCTAAACTCGCGAAATTATGTGGGGTGGGCATCCACATATTGACATTGAAAGGGAATTAAATTTTCTCAATCTCATTATTGTTTGTAGCCATGATGCCAAGATGCCTGTTTGATTTGTTACTCGTTGTGGTGTCTCGGTTCTTCTTAGCACAGTTTTGCCCTTTTCATTTTTAAGGTCAGGTTTCATCCAAACGACTATAATTTTTAAGAGCCCTTTGCGTTAAGCCGTGAACTTGACCCACTCGTGCAAAATTTTTTTTAAGCCGTTTAAAATTTTCGACCACTCGTGTGGGATTTCTGAGAACCCGTTTGGTCGTGCAGTGCCACTCGTTCACTCGACTTTTCAAGCCGAGAGCAACCCGTGAGGGAGCCGTGTGAAAAACCTGTTTAATGGAAAGTCGTTAGTGTACGTTTTCCCGCGAGAGGTCACATCTGTGTAGTTTTGAGTGGTACCTTTTGCTGAATAACTCAGGTACGGAATATCTCACATCCCTGAGACTTTCGCAAGTCGTTTATCTATTCCTTTTGTACAAGACGCAATTTATTGACTTTATTTTTGATTGATAGGCGGTTTTGTTAATTTACTTGCGTGACATGTAAACTGAACAACACACTGACTGAATTCAGGTTTCCTCGGGCAGCTGCAAACAGTAGAAGGTCGATTTGGTTTCTTTAATGTATACAAAACTGATTTTTCAATAATAGGCTGACGAAATGTGTATAAAAAGAGTAGTAGTGAAAATCAAGACAAGGGTTTTGGTGAAAATTGTTTGAATCAGGTCAGAACAGCAGGTTAGAACAGCGAAAAAAAAGGAAAAACGTGAAATTGCACTTACTAGTTTTGCTCTAGCACAATCGCTTTTAGTGGGCAAAAAAAATAAAAATTCCTGTGACAAACAGGAAGAGTTGCACTTTGAAAAAGCCCCTTTACAACGCTAATTTTATATGCCCCCGCCTTCTAAAATAGTGTAAAATTCATGGTGTCAACAAAGTACGAAACATTGCCTTCTGTTCGAGGATAGAGAGAATGGAAAGATCTGGATAAAATGTAGGTTGAAAGTAACTTTAAGAAATGTGTAACAAATCCTGTAAACTTGAGGTAAAAACAAGTTTCCTTTGTTTTATATGAGCGTTTTGAAAATGCCCTAATTTGCATAATTTTCAACCGCCTTTTGGCCAGGTTTACTCAAATTTCAAACTTTTCTATTTTTTGCCAAATCGGAGACTGGCTGGAACTTTTGAACATTGTTTTTGAAAATAGTTTACCCAAAGAGATTTTTTAGTAAAAGAAAACAAAATTCGAGTTTTTGCAACTGTCCGTGGATTCTGGATAATTAGTGACAACGGCTCTTAACTAATGACAATGTGACAGAAAAGAATGAGTCTTTTTCGAATTTGTCACTTTCTTCGTTCCATCGTGATCCTTTGATGTTTCGTAAAGACTTTTGTCACATTTAGAGAAAGATTTTGTGTTTTCAGCGCTGCGATTCAAGTGTGATTTTTTAGTAGAAATGACTGGACATACTTCATGCAAGAGAAATGCCCCAGCTTGTCTTAGAGAAGGTAACAAGACTCTCATGTTTGTATGCCTTAGAGAGTTGCAAAAGCTTGAAGTGTCATTTGCTTTAGAACTTCGATCATGAGCCTATATACTCTGTCTCCTCCAAGTTCCTATTTTATGTCAGTGTAAAGTTCGTTTCTAAACTTAGAACATACTCAACTAAAAACGTGATCAGGAATTACTTCGTTAGGATCGAGATCATTTTTGAATCTGCAATGATCACTACCGATAGATCACAGATGTAAACACGCCGCACAAGTTTTAGAGATGGTCAAATGGTGCAACCCAACACGAGTCAAGACGTTTTTTTCAAATAGATTTGCATTTGTTTAAAAGAGTCTTGGTACCTTGTGAGTTATGAAGAAGATTGCAACTTGAGGGTCCTTGCACTTAGTCACAGTACCGCTCAATGAGACTTAATCCTTGAACGTTTCAAGCATCGAGGATCAACTTGAGACTGTCAACTTACTTTTGAGTGGTACTGTACCTATTCAATGGGAGACATTTTACATAGCTCCAATAAAACTTTCTTAAACATAATCAAACAACTTTCTATTCTTTAATTGACAGTGAGAGACAAAAGACAACAAAGGAGATAATGAAAAACAGGCCTGCCCCAGGGGTTTTTCATCCTTCCTTGGCCACAGAATACAAGGTAATGTATCATATTTTGATCCGTATAGTTCCAATAAGGTTACATGTACTATTAGTGATGGTAATAGGACTGCGCGGAGTACAATTTAGGGAGTAATCAGGCAAGTAATTTCAAATCGGCTGAGTTTGTCATGTGCGGCCAACTTGAAATTATGGGAAGGATTACCCCTGACTTGTATGACACAAATTCGTCGTATCAGGTAATCATATCAATAACAAAATTCATGGCTAGGTCAGTGGAAAACAGAAGAAAGAACAAAACATCTGATGTTTGTCACTGTTCTTGTCTTTAATAACAGATGGTAGAACTTGTAAAAGGATTTGGGGTGTTCTGGAACATGCAACATCGTGCCTACTGCTCAGCAGTGAAAAATTGGTCTGCCTATGTCAATGCGATTTTCTTCAGCAGAGAAAAACTGGCAATTTCCTGTGCAATGGAAAATTTAAAAAAAACCAAAACTGGTGACAGCCGCCAACCACTAACATCTCTTGCTTAGATTAGAATATGATCTGGCCTGTTTTACCTTCCGCCCATTGATGTTGTATGAAATACTCTTATCCTTTAGACTCCAAATATATTAGTTAATTCATATTCTAATATAAGCAAGAGATGTAATTTGTGTTTATGGGAAAAGTATTTTATTATCTGTAAACCCGAAATGTCATCACTGAACAACAGAAGCGAACTGATATCTAATTGTCGACATTCTAAGAAATTCCTGTTAAAGAACGTATTCGCTTAGCTTAACCAATCACATTTCTGCATGTCACGCCAGTAGGCATTGTTCTGTATTTTCAAATTTTCTATATCATTTTTTGTATCCGTTGTTTTTGGCAGTTGCCGGATGATTGCTCCGCAAAGAGCATGAAAGTCTGAGTAGCAATAAATGTCTTCGACCAAATAATCTAACTCTGCAAATCTACATTGTTCTACTTTACCTATTGAGCACTTTAATAGCTGATGAAATCTTCAATTCATTATATAAAGTAAACAAACTATATTATAACTATATTATAACTATATTAACTATATTATATAAACTAAACAATTCATTATATAAACTAAACACTAAAAACCATTTACAATGGTTGTGCGTATCAGAAGTACTGGCTTACATAAGCAGCTTAATTAAGAAGTACAAAAAGGTTAAAATTACAAGCAAAATAACAATAGTGTGAACAAAATCAAGTGACAAAAGTTATGTGATAAGTTAAACGTAACACATCCCCCGCAAAACGCCTCTGAATGATCACAATTAAGGCTATAACATAGTCCCAAGGCAGGGCCCTTAAACAATACTGTAATATATTTTCCACTGAGGGTCCATGAACAGCACGCTTAAAACAAAAATAATAATAACAGAAGCCTCCAAAGGAGCCAATGAAGGAAAAAACGTAAAACACATAACAATTGAAACTATTTACAACGGAATAATAAATAAAATAAAAAGTGGACAAGTCACGAATTATTTCCGAAGCAAGAACATGTGAGGCGGTCTAATTAGTTACTGTAATTGATACGATTTTTGGAGAGGAATTCGCGTCTTTTGTTAAGGCCATGCTGATTAAGTGTGGATAATTGTGTCATCCAATAGGCTTCTCTGGTAAGTAGTAACTGTTCTAAATGTAATGGAGTTTGGAAGGATATAATTTGTTCCATGATGAACAATAGCCAAACCAACCATCGAATACTCTTGCTCAGTTTGGGGCAACTGCTCATCTGAACTCTTACAACAAGTACTCCTAGCGCAAAAACGTGCAGCACGACGCTGCAGCAAGATCTGTCCTTTTAGTGACATTATTCGCCGAGGCATATTAAATCTGACCTTCAAATCACCTAATGACCTACTCTCTAATAGTATGGCCAACCTATTTAAAAGGCCAAGTCACCGTTATACCACTTGAGTCAACACAAACTTGTCATTAATGCTTCCAAAAGCAAAGACTAATGCCGGTAAAAGACAATTTTCTTATATGGCGCCGGCCATGTGGAATTCAATCTCAAGTCATCTCCACCTCATTACGTCACCAAATGTTTTTAATAAGAAGTGCAAGCACCTTTTTCAACAGCGATTGGAAACTGCTACAGAACTCAGTATAGAGAGACTATATTAACTAATTGTGAACTGAATTTCTATTAACCTAGTTTTAATTTTACTACTGAATCGGTTTATTGTTATTACATTTATTTTAATATATAATTGTAAATATATTTAGAGCTATATTTACTTAGAAGGGCCAGATTGGAAAAAAGACGATGTCTTTATCTGTCATCTCTAATAAAGTTATATTATTATTATTATTATTGCTTGCTCAAGTGAAATTTATGCTATG
>NC_090883.1:5660536-5670536 GCF_036669925.1 Montipora capricornis
CATTTTTAGTACATTAACTAATACTTTTAAATTATGAATATACCTTTTAAGGGTTGCCTTTGTTTTAAATACAAGTCCACAGGTGACATCTCGGCACTTGTAATAGCCTAAACTATTTCTGATGTCTTCTGGTGGAGTTTCTTCCACTCTTAGGCCATGTTTGGTTATCTCATGCCTTCAAAAGGAAAAAAATAATTTTGATTCTTAGATATTTTCTTAGCTTATTCATTGCATTTTGGCTGTAACTTACCTTGCCCAGAGAAGTCGGCTCTTTCACCCAAAAATTAAAATAATCTAAGAGAAATTCATTTCAACTTGTTGTTACAGTCAGAGAGTCTACTTAAACCAGCTTCCTACTTCAAATTTTATTGAAAGCTCTGAAAACAAATAGTATTTATTGTAAGCAGCAGTGGTCAGTCTCCTCTGAGAATGCGGGGTTTGTTTTATTATTTTATGTGCAGAATTGCTTAAGAGGTACACTGCAAGATTCCAGTTAGAAAAGGTACTGAAAGAACTTCATTACAGGGCCACACTCCTTAGTGTAGCCACTCAACAAAGATTTTGTTTATATTAAACTAGTTAACTCTGTATCAAGCTACAAATATCACAACTTTGTTTATAAATGCAGTCAATAGTTTTGTAGTGATGTTGAAAGGGGGTGGTCAAAGAAATTCTTGCTCTGTGATCAGCTTTTACACTTGTCAGAAAATTGTGCTGGGTGGCTACAATATGGAGCATTATGCTGTAATTTTCTTTAGCAAACTCACAATCAACCTAAATTATCTTTCAAGTACTTACCTAACACGCCATGCATCACCCTGATATTTTTTACCACAGATTCTGCAGGCATAACCTTCCCTCTGGTTTCTGTCAAGACGATTTACTTGTTCAATCATCTCATCTGTTTCTTGGACATCAAACACAAATTGTCGCAGGAAATCTTTAACTAGACTATGGAGCCATTCACGGCGAGCATGTTTATCTTCACTCTTTGCAGGAATTTGGACCTTAGATGGACTATCTAAAGAAATGGAAAAAAAAAACAAATAGTTTACAGATAGATAGATAAGGGTGATAAGAATTTTTTACATTTGAATCAATATATTCTATTTCATTTAGCACTTTGACAAGCTGCGTAATTATGAGACAAAATACAGTCTGGTCAAGTGTTCTCATCTGGTACTTTTACCTGCAAAAGCCACTTCTTGCATAAGTGCAACATACCTTCCATACCAGGCATTCCAGTGAAAACCATAAAGGCAGCAATTATATGTCCTTCTAGTTCCCGTTCATGAAATTCCTTATAGGAGTTGTAGTCATCAGCACCTTTCTTTGCATTTGTTTTCCCCGTTCGGTTGATGGTGGCACGAGTGGTACCAATCTCTCCGGCTGACTCATCTTTCAGGAAGATTTTATTCTCAATCTGAATAACACCAAACCATGTGTCTAAGAATCAATTATTAATGGAAATGAAAATATGCTGTACAATTTATATCTCAAATAATGGACATATTATCATAAGTTTACTATTATAAATTCATATGTAATAAGAGCAAGAAATAAATTTGTATGACAAGACAAAACCCTTCACTTGGAGGCAGTCCCTTATGTTCTGTTTCAAAGCCTTAGCATGAAGTGGAAAAATAGCATTATTTTAAACTTGAATGAATTTTGACTATGCCCTAAATAGACTAAGGATAATGGAACAGACTATTAATTTCCATTAACCGTACCTTGTACAATGTGACCTTGGCATGCCAGTCTGCGTGAGTGGGGTCTAATCCTTCAAGCCTGTCAAACTGGTCATCACCATCTTGGAAAACCCATTGCACATTACGCGCCCTCTCCTCAGTGAGCTGGTCGCCATCCAAAAAGACTGGTTGAAGAATCTTACCATGTGAACGGTTGGACAGTTGTGGCGCATACTTAGACTGTACAGACATTAAAAACTGTGCCATCTCTCCAGATATGTTTGTGTTCAAAAATTCCAAACCAAGGAAACACTGAAGAACACAAAAGCGATAGAATGATTATTACTAGTAAATTGAAATATTCTAGTCTACTGGTAGTTTCCATTTTTTTCTTGTAAATCAGTCGATAGTGGAGCAAAAAGGGAGATGTGAAAGCTGGACTATAAGAAAAAATAGGGACAGCTTGTAGTCTTAAATATTCAGGAGGTGTCCTTCGTTATTTGAACTCTCGAATAAGGAAAACATAATATATTTCAAGGTAACGGTTGAATTGATGAAATGCCTCTGAAATCAAGAATTTTGACTAGCAATCATGGTGTCAAATATGATAAATTCACAATTAACAATAGACAAGAGCAGTCCCTATTTTTTGTTTTACTTTTAGTCTGTCAAAAGTGGGGTAAAAACAATAAGGACACTCAACAGCTCAGGGGGCCAGGCAGGGTGAGGAGAGGCTATACATGTAATTTTGCGCTTCAGCAACGAAGCACTGCTTGTATTCTACAATAACAATGCTTAGGAAATGTAACAAATTAAAACAATTAAACATTGTTCAAGAAAATGCGCCCTTACTACTTCGGACTTTGAAGCCATTTCTTTGGTGTACTTGTGTGGAATATGATGAATAACCACGTCCTTCAATGGAAAGAAAGCTGGCAGAAACTTCACTACAATACGTGAGACCAACACGATGAAATCACGCTCCATGGCAAGGTTGCTTTCTGAACTAGGGAGAAGCTCAGCAAGCTCCAGATCTGCAATCTTGCATTGCCCTGTTACAGCATCTGCATCTGTTGGTGGGACATTGGGCACGACCCTGTCACGAATGGCCAGGTGATGAGTCCAATGGATTGACTTGTTGCGGAGCTTGCTCGTCTGAATTCTTGCTGAGAGGCTGAGGTCGAGGTTGTCAGCTACAATTCTAAAAACATATAGATTGGATTTCCATGTCATATATAAATATAAAATACATGAATGTAGTTTGAGTGTTTCTATATTTTCCTTTACCGAAACAACAAAAAGGTGGTGGAAATCTTTTGATATTAACAGTACTCAAACCCTAGACACTGGTTTTCATACCCTTCTAAGGACTCAATGATAACATGTTTATATTTTTTTCAGCATAATAAAACTAGTTATTAGGAGTTAAATGAGGAACTACAATATCCTTACAAAATGTAAATTTTTCAACTTAACAAGGAATTCTGTTATATTAGCAATGACCTGACGAATTCTTTAAATAATTTGTACATTATGCTTTTGCTTGAAATTCCAAAAAATGCTTCAATTGCTCTCACTAAAATGCTTGGATATTGCTCGAAACTAGATTTTAACATTTTTACAGAGTGTTAAACGTTTTTATATGACCAAAACGTCTATATGACAACCTCATAATAAGACAACAACTAATTACTTAAACAAATTGATGTTTTCCTTTTTTATTTTAAAGTAGAGACTCATTTCCCTTAAAAAATTTTTTCATTTTCTCTGTAAAAAAATTACTTTTCCGGGAAATGTCTAATGTGCACAACTAATGCTCAATGCTTTACCTCACAAAAATGCTCGAAAAATCGCTAGCATGATGTACAAAAGCCAAATCAAAATCAAATGACTTTGTTAATTTTGGCTTACCTGTATGATACAGGATCTTCCTTGAGCAACTCACGTTTGGCATTTTCAAGCTCAGCCTTACTACATCTGTCAGAAACTACAAGGGACTTCAATCTCTCAAAAGCTAATTCCGAGAAATAGATCTTACTCTCAAGGGCTGCCTTTGAGAGATTAATGTCATTGTGCAGTGTTTCCGGCATCTGTTCGCCCAGAATTTCCTCAATTAAGGACAAAGCTCCATTCCGTTCTTCGATTGACGTCTTCCACATCAACACTGTAGAATCGTGACTTTGGCTCGCATCGACCTGATCTCTGATCACTTGCTTATGCGATGTGCACATGCCAAGATGATTCAACCGGGTGAAATCATTCGCCTTCGCCCCACTGTGAACGAGAACGGTCGAAACTCGCTTCGCGTGAGCGGACATACGAAAATTTCGAAGGCGAGCAATTGCTGAGGTGGCCAATGCGATGGAGTTTATACTACCATCCAGATTTGAATCAGGCTGATGGACATTTGCGGCCCCGGTGATGCATGCATGCCACAAAGGGCAAAACACTTTTATTTCATGAACCAGTTTCCGATTAGAAAATGCTGCCAGTTCGTCAGGAGAGCTGTATTTGAGCATGCTGTCACTCCGGATGTACTCTGTCATCTCACGAGCCATATTTCTGGACAGGGAAGATAACAGTTCTTCCCTTAGCTTTTCATAACCAAACATTGCGTTTACAACTGGCTTCCAGTTTCTATCGCAAATGTTTCTTATCATGTTAGCAGTCATAGCATCGGGCGGGGAGCGAAACGTAAACGTTTCGTCCCCTGTTGGGATGATCACTTTCATTTTGGCTTTTTCACCTTCTCGATCCTCCACCGACATGAGGTTACAGATTTCATTTCGACCTTCTTGCGAAGAAACTCCATCAGCATACGTGATGGAACGTCGAGCTTTTGACTTCTTGGCAGTCTGCACAGTCATCTTTTCAGTAACTGCAGCTGGTGAACTGATCTTGTTCACTTTCGCCAGATTAGACGAATGAGGTGAAAACGACATTCGCTTGAATCGCTCAATTTCGATTGGCGAATATTCAATACAACTCGAGGGGTTTTGCACAGCAACATTAAATGCAGATCCCAAAAACCTCATCAAATCAGTTGCGTTTCGAATCTTTGTGGCACATTTGGCACAAACACGGCTTGAGGAATCCAAACTTTTCCTGCAAGTAAATCCGAGTTCCTCGACAAATTCAGCGAGTCGACATTTTGCGACTCCGGCGCGTTTGGGAATTTCAAACAAATTCTCAGTAGAAACTCTGCGATTGAGGCCTCCGTAATAATTCCTAAAGTTACATTTACAGACGCGACAAAAATCGTCAACAGATGATTCCTTTGCCGGTCTCCCTTTCACAGACTTCTTTGGTGTTTCGCTTGACGAGGACATTCACTGAGCACGAAGCACATGATGTGAGACGAAAACAAGCTACCCGCCAGAACATGATCTACGCGCGTAACTCCCGGGAAAGCGATGACAGACCGTCAAGATAAGGGAAATAATTGGATTGCCGTTAATTAGATTTGAAATGAACACCATAAAATCACTCGGCCGTGAAAGGTCAAACGCTGAGGCTTTGTCTGTAGTCCCTTTTTTTTCGCCTTCCGCCCAGACACCAGCTTTCGCGCGGCCAAGTTTCGCGCGGCCTGTTTTTTTCGCTCCGCTCTCGACGGATTATAAGAAAACAAAGGGACTGCTCGTAGTCTAAAGCAGGGACCACATGGTAAACAAATTTTGCTCTCACCCTTTTTTGTACTGTGTAAAATAGGCGGGATGGAGTATAAAATAGGCAAGTAATGGTCCCTGTGTCCCTTCTCAAAAACCCCAAATCTTGGAAAGCATTCGCCCTTGTCAGATGGTGGCCATTGTTTCGTTCTAACACGAAATTAATGCATGACGTTTTATGAGGCATATGTAACAATGCTTTATGTAATAGATTAATAAGATCGTTGAAGCCGACACTACTAGTCGCAGATTTGAGAGACACCAATGGGTATGTAAATATCGTTCTTTGTTAATGTCTATTAATCCCGGCATTTTTTAACTACAAGTCTCATCTGTTGATAGATTTTGAATACTTTCCTGTAAACAAGATGAGTGAATAAACTGTGGAATATTTGGAACCTTGGCGATTGTTGCGACTAGCAGTACATTCGAAATCCAGCCGGTATAATGGCGGAAGAAGCCCTGAAGATACGTAGAAGCGCGAAGACAAGATTCACCAGAAAAAAGAACGAATTCTTCAAGGCGATAGCTGAAAATAAAGGTACTGAGATCCTGAGAACAAAGTTTAAAGAGCTTACCGAGGCCTGGTCTACAGTGGAAGGTAAGCATGACATTTATTTAATGTACCTATCCGAGGAGGAGATTGCGACAAATGAAAAATGGATCGATGAACTACAAGAAGAATATAATGGAGCATCGGCGGTATACGCAAAGTATGAAAATGAAAAACAATTGATTGAACGAAAGGAAAAGGAAGAATTGAACCGCCAGCATATGATGAAACTTCGAGAAGAAGAGTTTCAAAGGATAGTTCAACAGACCATTATAAAGAAGAAATCCGCAGAAGCAATCTTTGAGGCACTTGTCGAACATGTTAAAAATGTGATTGAAACAAGAGCGGATGATGAAAACGCAGGGATAGCGTTGCGTAAAACTGGAAAGGAAATCGAGCTTGCGCTAGCAGACTGTAAGAGCGCGCACAATAAATTACTTGAGATATTAAACGAGGCCACAGCTGAAAATGAGATCAAATGGATTCGAAGAATTCAAACATGTTACAATGAGACAATTGAAACAATTCAAACTTTCACCGCCAGGACAGAAAACAGAAATAACGCCAGACAAAATTGTGCACTTCGCATTGAAAAGGCTAAAATGCCATCTTTTAATGGAACAATCAGAGAATATCCACAATTTAAGCAGGATTTTCAAAAACAAGTGATGCCAACATTGGATAAAAACAGCGCGTGCTACATTCTACGCTCGTGCTTGGAAAGAGAACCAGCGGAAACAGTAAAAGGCGTAGATGATGATATAAAAGAGATGTGGAAACGACTCCACGAAAAATACGGAGATCCAGCTAAATTAACGGACGCAATCATTAATACAATTCAAGACATAAGACCCATTAAAGAGGGGGAGAACAAAAGATTCATAGAATTGGTTGATGCTGTAGAAGATGGATATAAAGATCTAAAAAGACTTGGATTGGAAAGAGAAATCACAACCACAAGTTCAGTTAGCATAATTGAAAGAAAACTACCTGCTAATATAAAAAGGGAATGGGCTAAATTGGTTAGCGCAGACAATAGCGTGGTAAACAAAACCGACAAATTTCCAAGCCTTCTTAACTTTCTCCTCAGCCAGAAAAGAGCAATTGAATATGATACCACAGAGCTACGACTTACTACTACCTCAACAATAAAAGGCTCAGCACATTATGCAAAAACAGACAAAGATTCAGAAGAAAGACGAGAAGACAGCACCCACCCCCAAAATAGTAAATGTTTATTCCACAGGGAATCAGATCATTGGACGAGCGACTGTAAATTCTACCTATCAAAACCAAATGAAGATAAAATGAAAACATTGAAGGAAAAAGGAGCCTGCTGGTCGTGTTTATGAAGAGGACACAGACTTCTTGAATGTAGGAAGAAAAGACCTTGCGGCGTGAACGGATGCACCAAATGGCATCACCAGACACTTCATAAAGATGAAAAAATTGAAACCGCTTTACAAGGTATCTCCGGATCCGCAAGTGTATGTGACAACAACATCGCAGACTCTTGCCTATTGCAGATACAGCGAATCGCCACAAAGCGCGGTTGGGTCAATGTTCTATGGGATAGCGGACCTTCACTCTGTTTCATTACAAATGACAAAGCAAAAGCCGAGCGACTGAAAGGAACGAAAGTTGAACTTTCCATAATCAAAGTAGGAGGAGACAATGAGAAAATCACATGCACTACATACAAACTTTCACTAATAGACAAACAAGGTCAAGAAGTTCAGTTTGACGTATACGGAATCGATAAAATTACTTCAGACATAGAGAGCGTAAACGTGAACGGAATCATTCAACTATTTAAAGATATTTCTAAAGATGATATATCAAGACCATCAGGAACAATTGATGTCTTAATTGGTTACGAATACGCGGCGTATCATCCACAGAGTGAGCAAGCTTCAGGACACCTTCTTCTACTAAAAAATCGCTTTGGAAGATGCATTGGTGGAACACATCCCTTTATCAAGGAAAGGACACGAAACCACATGCTCGATCACATACAAGTCAACACAGCAATTGTCCGAGTTGAAGATTTCTATAACATAGAGAACCTTGGGATCGGATGTTCACCCCGTTGCGGTGGATGTAAGTGTGGGAAATGCTCTTTAGGGGCCCAAAACTTCACCATAAAGGAAGAAAAAGAATTACATCTGATCGAAAGCAAGCTGGAGTACAATAAAGAAGAAAAGAGATGGATTACAGAATATCCATGGATTCAGGATCCCGCCGAATTGCCTGATAAAAAAAGGGCTGCTATGGGAATGCTCATATCAACTGAAAAAAGATTAGCAAAAAATAAAGAACACGCTAACGTTTATCAGAAACAAATTGAAAATATGATCGAACGAGAAGTCGCACGAAAACTCTCGCAAACAGAACTCAAAAAGTACAAAGGACCAATTCACTACATTTCTCATCATGAAGTTTTGAAGCCAGATTCCAAATCAACTCCAGTAAGAATCGTGTTTAATAGCAGCGCACGTTACATGGGACACATGCTCAATGACTACTGGGCTAAAGGACCACACCTACTTAATGATCTATTGGGAGTACTCATAAGGTTCAGAGAAAACAACATTGCAATGATAGGTGATATCAAGAAAATGTATCATACAGTCAAGATCAAAACTATTGAGCAACATACACATAGATTTCTATGGAGAGATATGGACACTGGAAGACCACCAGACACATATGTAATACAAAGAGTATCATTTGGAGACAAACCATCGGGGACGATCGCTACTGTTGCATTGAGAAAAACAGCAGAAATGGGAGCGGATAGATATCCCGAAGCGACTCAGGTCATCAAAGAAAACACGTATATGGATGACATAATAGAGAGTGTTCCCACCAAAGAAAAAGCGACAAAACTCGCTAAGGATATAGAAGCCTTACTTGACGAAGGAAACTTCAAAATGAAAGAGTGGATTTTCACCCATGATAGAATTGATATACTCAAACCTATACTCAAACCTATACCCAAAGGTGTTGGGAGCTGTTTGGAACCCAGTTCAAGACGAATTTGTATATAAGATGCACCTTCGAACCACATCCAAGAAAAAACCAAATGATAAGACTCATGATAATGACAGCAACCCAACGAAAAGAATAATTTTATCACAAGTTAATAGCATTTATGATCCTCTTGGTTTAACTGGACCATTTACAGTCAGAGCAAAGAACATGAACATGTTTAATATGAATTAAATGAAAATTAAACATTCCTTTCAGCTACGTTTCAGCTCAACTAAACTGACATTAAATTTGAACCTTAAGTAAGTAAAAGACGAATTTAACCTTTCATTAAACGTAACTTTAAGTAACTTAAACGTTAACTTGAATTGATTAAACCAAAGTTTAAAACATGTTTAATCCAAGATTAAGACTACTTAAACAAGCTTTTTCGCCCCATGTAAATTTGAAGTTAAAACATCAGTTATTCGTAATAAGAGGTGAGGTTCATTAACAATTATGTGATCTAATTCAATGTCAAGAAGTGGTTCCTTACAGCAGCCATAATTATCCTTTGATGTTTTGGACATTTCTTTCATTTCCAGTAAAGACCTTGAAAGTGGCTCAGAATAAAAAAAAATAAAATGTTGACCTGTTTTCCATCTATCATCCTTGTGGATTTTACACCATGCACATGCATAGTTAGGGACTGTTCGTTATTTATGCCAAAGAGGGGGCCGGTGTTTAGAATGGGGAGGGGGTAAAATTTTCAAAATCAATGAAAAAGGGGGGGGGGTGTGTTTTTTTTATACAAATAAGGGGCGGGGATAGGCTTTTAGAAACTGTTGTTTCCACAATTGTGTAGCCGTTTTGCAGACATGTAAAAAGTTGAACTTTGTATCGAGAATTCTATTTTAATACAAAGCGCCTGGTCTTTATAGTTTGAAAAGCCAAGACAACGTGACGCGGAGCAGTGTTATTTAAAGGTTCCAATAAATATTAACTTATTAAATCCCTTTACATGCAATTTGATATTTAATAATAGCAAAACCCACCGACGTGTCATTTGCCGGGGCCAGTTGTAGTTAATACAGTATTGTCAGTGCATGTATAGAAATCCT
>NC_090883.1:5675536-5683036 GCF_036669925.1 Montipora capricornis
TGAAAACAAAACTATCGTCCTCTGACATGGCAAAAACCTCTCTTTCATCAATCACTCTAGATTCCTTAGTAAAAATGCGGTGAGTAGATGGAGTGACATACACTTGTTCATTAACCCAGTCATATTTGGGGAGTTTGCGCCCAGCATTGTTATCTGTTGGCTGATAAATGCCCATTTTCTTTAGATCTCTGAACCCAACAGACGTTCCGGGCCTCACATACGCTTTGTCATCAATACTTTTTATAAAAGAGTATTTTCGGTCTTGTTCTTTGTAGCAGAAGTCAAACACTGCATTCTTTACGTGTGCTTTCTGGTGGTGTGTTAGTTCCATTTCTTTATCTTCACTTTTTGGAGGCTTCTTACAGCAAAAGAGGGAGCGGCCCTTGTCACGTTTTGCTTGAATGCTTGTTGCCCTCTTTGCTTTACCGCGGGATAGGACTGTTGACAAGCTCCTCAATAATTTCAGATGCTTTTCTTCTCTACGGCAGTTGAGAACAAGACTGTGTCATGCCGTCTTCCGTGAGCAGTAGACATCTCCCCTATGGATTGTTCCTCGTCTTCTCCCATTTCCATTGGTCTCCCTGCTCCAAGTCTTCTGTGTTTGACCCTATTTTGCTCAAGCAAAGAATCGGTGACTCTTTTTGCTGCATACCTAACTTTGTTTGCTGAAGACCGATCTTCTTTCCGAAGAAGCCTATTTACTTTTTCTTTTCTATCTTCTAAATGACATACGGACTCCTCTAAATCTGACAGGCGCTTTAACGGCAAAGTTTCTCGTTTTTTCTCAAGAACGGTTTTCTTTTCCTCAATTTCAGCGTCAATTCTTTTCAGCCGATCCCTAAGTCTTAAGTTGACTATATCCTCCCCAGCAACAATAGACATTCTGCATTCCTCAGCAACTTCAATTACCTCTTTTATTTTTCTCCTTGCCAGGGTTGGGTCAATGCCAAGATTAACTGTTTCAGACCACGTGTGGAGTAATGCGATAATCGCTCTTAATATACTTCTGTCATACTCTGCGTCCACGCTCTTCAAAAGTGCTGAGACTGTTTCTTGATGTAACCTCAATCGATCCACATTCTCATCACCAGATAAAAATTCTTGGGTAAAGTGATTCAGGAACATTGAAACATCACATGAAGGGTTGTTTAGAACAACAAACCGCTCGAGTGTAACAGGATGCGTTACAATCACAACACTTAATCCTGTTTCCGGATGACGTAAAATGTCCCTATAAGCTTCCTCGTCTTTGTTAGTTTCAAAAAACGAACCGTAAATGTGAAATGATTCCTTAAATAACATATAAAACTGGGAACCATGCAGCATTGTTTCCACGATCGCGCGAGGCCCGTGAGCGGATGCACGTGCTTGACTTTTGTAATTGTTTATAATTTTTGTCTCCAGTTTCATAAGTACATCCTCGTGGTTCAATCCTTGCAATGAGCTCCTTACAAACTTTTCTACCAATGACTTTTCTCTTAAATCTGATCTTTTCTGGGTCCACGTTAACACCAGCGCTGCAAATTCGCTTTCCTTATTTAGAGCTTCCATACTGTACGATCAAATGACCTTGCAATGGATTTTGGTTTATCGGCAACCATTCAGAACACGTGTTGTATGCACTTTCGCAAACGGAGGCACGTCCCGTCCTGAGGGGAGGGGAGTTACATTTTGGGCCTCTCACATAAACGGGGAAGGGGGGGGGGGTAATTTTTTAAAATACCCACTTCCGGAGAGGGGTTAATTTTTCATATGCCTGAATTGCTTGAAAATCACCGACCCCCCCCCCCCCCCTTTGGCATAAATAACGAAAACTCCCTTAGCTGTTGCTCCATTTAAACCTAGCATGATGAAAATGAATTTGTAATCACCTCCAAGAAAAAATTCTGTTTCAATTTCAGTGTCCCCAACAGTAATCTTGGCAACAGTAATCTTAGCTTCAGTAATCATACTGTTAATTTCACTGAAAATGGCTAATGAACCCTATCCTTCTCCTGGATAGTCTGAGTCATTTCTTTAAATAAATCCTGTTTTTCCTGTTTAATGATCTCATATTTGTTTCTCCATTCATTGATTCTAAACATTTCCATTTGGAGATCCTGAGAGGACTTTACATGTCCCTCAAATATGTGAAACGTCTTGACCCTGTCATTTAAGAGGCCCTGACTGTAAATATCGAGAATCCGCCGACAGTTGCAAAATTTCATTATTTATTTTATTCTACCTAAAAGATCCTTTTGGTGAACTATTTTCAAAAATGGAAATAAAAAGTTCCATCGCGCTTTGCTTTTTCCGAAAAATCCAAAAGTTCAAATTACGCCGAGGCGGGCCCCGACCCCCCGGAAAAACAATGACAAATTCTGCAACTTCGCCAACTCCGTATGCGACAACGCGTTGAATTCCCGGTTTGCTTTTTTGGATATTGGTAAAAGGACCCTTTGTCTTTTAAAAAATGTAAACTTCATGTAATTTTGTCAAGTTTAAGACGACATAAAAACTCATTGAAATAACCCACTTTCAATCTTTTGGGGTGAGGTAAAATAAAGGCCAACTTTAAAGGCCTATAAAAATCCTAGTATATAAATTTACGTGTCATATTGTACATCAGCTGAGAGCTTTATCCTCGTACGTCATTATCTGCAACTGTCGATTTTGGCCTGCAAAAATTAGCGTATGCAGTTTAAAAAGAGTTCGGGCTATTTTGACCAGAAATTCAATGCAAATTGCTGAGCGGATGTCACGCAAGAAGTCACGGCCAATCCTAATCAGTTTGCAAATAATGCATATTTTTTCTCTTCTGATTGAAAATGTAGGCAAAGAGCGCCTTGAAGTACTTCAATGACGTTTTATTATATTTAACGAGCATACAAGCACGCCACTTGTCATTTTATTAATCTTAGATCTAACTGAACGATAACCGTCGTCGATCGCGTTGATGCATAGTCCCGGGTGCATACATACACAGCGAAGCTTATTACAAAGTTGAAGAGAATAGGGTAGACTTACTAACTGTAGTTACTCTTGGTTTAGAATAATGCGATGTCATCCCAGGAGCTCCCAATTTTACTCAATTTTTGACCGAAAAGGTCAACAAAACAGACTTACAAAACAAAATGATCAATGAAAATGTGCATCCTCGCTTGCAGTTCTTGCTTACCGTAATTCGTTCATACATTTTAAACTGCTGATAATACCAGTTGCTTACGTCTTTTTATTGCCTGTAGAAGAAAAGAAATGAAGAAAAAGAAACCAATCAAGAGTAAAAGAAAAACTCACGCAAAAGAGTAGCACATTCTGACATTATCGTCTCGTTAAAGGGCTGTTGTAGGGTTCTTTCTTCTCGCAACTTTTGAGAATTCTTTTTTAACCATGAAAAACAGTTACCATAAGGCAATTGTACCATCGCGTCCAGTAAATTATTACAAACATGTCAAATTTGATTTGCGTGATAATATAACATCGCGTGACGTAACCAAAAAGTACGGATTTGTCTGCAGAACAGCAAGGACCAGATGTTCGGGAAACTCTTCTCAAAATGCAGCCCTGAAAACATTTCGAAATCAGACGACCTGAGGCTCACAAGAAAAAAAGATCATAGTAATGGTCTGCAATGAATTTGACCAGGCTTTCCGATTTTCTACAAAACCCCACCGAAAGTAAAAGTCGAAGAATGTTGTCAAAGTTACTTAGACTCAGCTCTAAACAGCATGATATGTGTAAGACCAATTATCAATGAATCTGAATGAATTTGACCGGGGTCTTACCATGCGAATACAGCCATTTCTCCTCTCCTCGCCGCTGTCGCCGCCCGCTACGAACATTTTGCGGGTCTTTATTTAGTAAAATCCAACTAGTGCTCTATTATCAATACTGCGTTCTGATTGGTTGAGCTACTACTAAGCTATATGTTATAGCCCACTAGTAGCGAAAAGCGCGGGCTTTTTGGCGGTAAAAAAGGATTAAAGTCAAGCTTTAACTAGCTAAAAGTTTTTTATTCTCGATATTTTTGACCAACTAGTTGGATTTTACTAAAACAATTATTCCTCTTGCCCTCATGGCATCTGAGTCAATAGCGCATTCGGCCTTCGGCCTCATGGGCTACCGACTCAAAGCCCATTCGGGCTTGAGGAATAATTGTTAAATATAAAACAAAAACACCGAAAAAAAGGAACACCCACTTCTAAAAAGCACTAACTTGATATATGTGTGACAACATGTAAATTGTGTTTGTGCGTTTGCAAACGGTCTTTTTTAGCATTATATAAAGATAGACTGTGATAAAATTGGTGAGAATAGAGGCTCCAAAGATATATCTTACAGCCCCTTTTACGGAACTGGAGGCAGGGACCCTGGCAACAAGTGAATTGTCTATTCGTCTTGTTAATCAGAATTGCATCTTGTTGTATCTTGCTTTTGCTTCGGTCGAGAGTCCCATTTCATGCGAGCTTCCAGTGATTTGAAGGGGATTTTGAGGGGGTTTTCCCTTTTTTACTTTAGGTGGGGTTTTGAAGAAAACGAAGAAATTGATCAGATTCATTGATAATTGAAGATCTTGATGTTCCTTACACTTGTAGATCAATAAGATCAGGATAGCCGTTCCAAGTTGATTTTCGTTTTTGGGTCTTAGGGCTGATGTGGTCGTTTTCTACCCACCCACAGATGTTTATTTACAAGCAATAGGATCGGATAGCATCGAGCAAGCTATCCTCTTCGAGCGGTGCCCGCAATGCGTGCGAGTAAAGACAGAACGCGTAAATGGCAGGCTAGGGTGACCCCGTCCCTGCCATCTCGCGTCTCTTTCTGGTGCTCACTCGCCTGTCTCCTCCGCAGAAGCATGTTTGCTATTATTACTGGAATACCGAGCGGGAGCCTCTGCGGAGGAGAGAAGCGAGAGGCACCAGAAAGAGAAACGCGAAATGACTGCGGTGCGGTCGCTCCGGTTTAGCGCTCTTTGCTGGCTTGCATCGCTCACCGCTCGAAACGAATAGCTCGCTTAAGCCTACCCTTCGCCAAGGTGTGGCTGTACCCTCCGCCTTTTTCGTTTTTTCCCCTACCTTCTTTCTACACCTCTATTCTGAGTTTTTGCGCAAACCCCAATACCGATATCTGTCAGTGATCAAAACAATTTTATCGGGGCATTTCGGTTTTTCAAGTGACAAGGATGATCAATTGATAGCCATTCTTTTGGATCACTTCCGTCACTTAAAATGTGTCCGGGTTATTTATCCAAAATTTTCAAAAACGTTCTTCGTCTAGGGGTATCCCAGAGCCGATGTACCCGGGTATTCTTTGAAAGGGGTTTACTACCATGCCCAACTAGAAGAAAGGGTTTCGCTGGTTGATAAGACGAAAGTTGACTCACTACTACTAATTCCACAGTCCCCTTTAGCTGTAGAGGACTTAAATATGTCCTATGGTCTCGGTTGGAACTGAACATCCATCTGGTCAATTGCTGTTCTGCAGCCAACTCCGTGGGACGGCTTCGTGACGTGATGTTATAACACAAATCAGATAATATTTTACTCGACGCAATGGTACTAGTGCCGTTTCGTAACAGTGTTGTTCATGGTTAAAAGAGAATTCTAATATGAAAAATCGTGCTAAAAACGTTCAAAAAAAGAAAGAACCGTACAACAACGAGACGATAATTTTGTCAGAATGTCATGGAATGTGCAACTCTTTTGCGTGACATTCGTTTTGGAATGCGAATTATTGGTGAAAAAGGTCGTAAGTTTTTCTTTTACTCTTGATTGGTTTCTTTTTCTTCATTTTTTTTTTTTCTACAGGCAAGAAAAATATTTGAGTGATTGGCTTTATCATTTATGAACGAATTACGGTAAGCAAGAAATGCAAGGACGCACATCTTCATTGATCATTTCTTTGGCAGTGTGTTTTGTTGACCTTTTCAGTCAAAATTTGAGTAAGATAGGGAGCTCCTAGGACTACATCGCGTTATTTTAAACCAACAGTAACAACAGTAAGTCTACCCAATTCTCTTCAACTTTGTAATGAGTTTCGCTGTGTATGTGAATCAAATTTTACGTCAATTTATTGGACTACGCATCAATGCGATCGACGACTGTTATCTTCGTCTAGACCTAAGATAAATAAAATGATATGTGGTGTGCTTGTATGATCGTTAAATATATTGAAAGGTCATTGAAGTACTTCAAGGCGCTCTTTGCTGCCATTTTCAATCAGAAAGAGAAAAAAGATCTGAAGGTTTGGCCGTGACCTCTTGCGTGACATGCATCCGCTCAGCAATTTGCCTTGAATTTTTGGTCAAAATAGCCCAAACTCTTTTTAAACTGGATGCGCTAATTTTTGCGGGCCAAAATTGACAGTTGAAGAAAATGACCTACAAGGATAACGCTTTCAGCTGATGTACAATATGACACGTAAATTTATATACTAGGATTTTTATAGGCCTTTAAAGTTGGCCTTTATTTTACCTCACCCCAAAAGATTGAAAGTGGGTTATTTCAATGAGTTTTTATGTTGTCTTAAACTTGACAAAATTACATGAAGTTTACATTTTTTAAAAGGCAAAGGGTCCTTTTACCAATATCCAAAATAGCAAACCAGGAATTCAACGCGTTGTCGCACACGGAGTTAACGAAGTTGCCGAATTTTTCATTGTTTTCCGTGGGATTGGGGGCCGCCTCGGCGTAATTTAAACTTTTGGATTTTTCGGAAAAAGCAAAGCGCTATGGAACTTTTTATTTCCATTTTTGAAAATAGTTCACCAAATGGGTCTTTTAGGTAGAATAAAATAAATTGTGAAATTTTGAAACTGTCAGCGGATTCTCGATATTTACAGTCAGAGCCTCTTAAGGCCTCTCTTGCTCCACCTTTTGTTGCCCTGTAGAGGTTTGCTACTGAACCAGCTCTTTTCGCTAAAGTTTGGTTCATTTCATGTCTCTCCGTTTTGTCATCAGTGAAGAACAATGCATGGCCCCTAATTGCTCCTTCTAACAGGGCAACAAAATCTAAAACATGCGGTAGGTGAGGCAAAACTTGAGAGGTTTTCTCAGAGGGGTCCTCAGTCATTATTGTGCCATTCTCTTAGCAATGGAAACGGTATTACCAAGGCGAAAATTGGTTCCCTCTCCAAAATGTTCAACGCATATCTAAGTTCCGGTTCACTGAACTCACCTTCTCTTGAATATTGACGCTCACAGCTGTTTGGTCCCTCTCACATTGTTGAAAAACCAGCCAAAATATATTGTTTTGCTATTGTTCAGAACACAGGAGGAGAGGTTAGCTAGAAGAGAAATTTTCAAAATGGTAGACACTGAGGCTGGTTTCAACATGGTTTCACAAAACGTTTTTGACCGAGCGCATGAAAGTGACACCTGGGTGAACTCATATACTTTGAGAAGATTTTAACCCATTCTTCAGGGGCGCTAAGAACCGTGAATTCTCAGATTTGGGGACATCAAACACGAGCAACAAAGAACTTAGCAGGAATGTTTTACGGTAGCACCTCCGCAATAATTT
>NC_090883.1:5690536-5705536 GCF_036669925.1 Montipora capricornis
AGCCATTAGAATGTCTTCTATGAGAAAAGAGAAAAAAAGGGTTAATTAATGGTACAGTAATTGCAGCTAAAAATTCATGGGTTCTTTATGTCTGGAAAATGTCATTTACAGTCAAATAAACACCTTCACTGTTGTCATTTTCCTCAGATGAACTCAGAATGTCAGTATCACCGGTAGCACTGCCACTTTCACTGTCTTGAGTCGAGACACTAGTTTGAGATGGTATTGGTGAAGCTTGTGGCTTACTTGTATCATCTTGGCCAGATTCGTTTTTTAGAACCTTTGCAGCCTTGGTCTTGTCAACCTACCAAACGAATGAAAGTATACCATCCAAGTTAGGAAATGCATTTTTTGCCAAAAAAACACACTAAAAAAACAAAACAAAACGAAATAAAACTAACACATGGCCATACACGTACCTTTGTATAATCGTGTCTGTTCCTAAGATGTCTGCGCCGTTCATTTAAGATATCCAATATATGTTGACGGATGGCTTGTTTGTCAAATCCCACTGTGATGTGTGTGCAATCTTCCTCTAATTCTTTAACTAGCTGGCCCAGTACTTTAAGTTGAGCAGGATCTCGCTTGAAATTTGGAAGGTCATTTCCTGGCCATTTTGCAACTACAGCGGCTCTTACAGCTTTCTTTCTGTTTAGGAAAAAAAACATCTTTAAGGAACAGATTTTGGATGATCCAACCCGAGTTACAGTGTATATTGTGGTCCATTTTCTGTGAAAGTCATCGCCCTAATGTAAACCAAGGTAACACTAATAAAAAGGGTTTTAAGAATCATACTTGTTAAGACATGTACATATAATTATAAAGCTTAACTTACATAAAATTCCTGACGGCCGTATCCATTTTTATATGCCAAACCTGAAGTGGACGTTTGCTTCATGCAACTTTAAAAAACAGGGAATTTAGACTTACTTAGCATTATATATCCGCTTGTGCAGGTTGCTGCCAATTCCTTTCGTTGATGGTTTGAACCTTCTGAGTTGCTTCGAACAGTATTTGGCGCTGTGTGATTCCTTCGAATCCATTTCAATTATCTCCAACAATTTCATTTGGTCCCCTACGAGTGGCAATCCACAGGCTTCAAGCTGGTCTTTAGTGCCTTTAGTTGCCAGTAAAACTAAACCTTTCCCGTTTATTTTTTGTTCTGTTTAACAAAGAAAATAATTAATGGAGTATTTTTTCGAAGTACAGTACGTAACTTTCGCGCCATTGTCAAAGTTCGACTTACCTTCGAATTTGGCTGCTACTGCCTCCTCAAAATTAGTCTTTATCAAGTCATAAACTTCCTCAACAGACATGTCTTCCATTTCTTTTGTTCTGCTGTCAGCCATGGTTTTTTTCTCAACCGAAATACGCAGAATGATTGCAAACCTCTATCGATCTCCTTCAGTTCTTTCAAAACTGGCGGGGATCGCTGCAAACTGTCGCGAAAACGAGTGGCCTGGGAAGCCTCGATCCAGTGACCGACCCAGACCTTTTCATGAAAAGGCCTTACTGCAGGGCCATGTGAATGTTTTCGAGGAGAATGGCAGGAAGAAAACGAGGTTGGGATAGAAACGAAGTAGTTCGTTGTCATTGCAATGAACTTCCGTACACCCATGTTCATTGTCCTTGTCAATCCTGTGGTGGGAACCCTGTCTAAAAGTCAGTAGAGTACAGACACTGGCAGGCACAGAAATCTCTGGAGTCCGCATCCATCAATGTTGATTCTGTTGCCCTTGGGTGAGTATAGTACTATAAGCGCTTAAGCTTAATTATTTGTTTTTAAAAGCGGTGCTAAATGATTAACACTTTGTTGTAATCTTTTTATTCATAATAGCAAACGTTTGAAATTCACTCATTATGAAGAATTAAGCTTCAGCCAACTTACAAGTAATGAATATGACGACTGTTGCAACACAAACTAGGATATTTTAGAAATGTAACAGGCCTTGGAATTGAAACAATTACAGAGTTAATTTCTTGTTCTTAGTATTGATTTGGGATAAATTATTCCCATTCAGGTCTGAGGTGGAGGCAGAAGAAGGTGATCAAATTTCAGAGTGTAGCCTGGCAAATGCCAGTGGAGATGAAAGTGATAAGGATATGGGGGAATCCAATGGTGGTCGTTTATCAGAGGGTTTACTTTCAGACCAACAAGAACAAGAAGAACGACAAAGTTCCGAAGCAACAGTGCTGGAGATCAAAAAAGAAATTGTATGTGTCATATGCAAAGCCTTGATGCTGGTAAACCAAATGCAAGGTTCACTGCATGACTTTGAAGATGTCTTAACTTTTGCCAAAGACTTACTTTTCCGCAATGATCACAATAATTCCTTTGCTCTTGATTATTGGCCAAAGAATTGGAGAGAGACTGAGAAACTTTTAAAGGAATTTGATTACAAAGGACCAAAGGAATATTTTATTTGTCTTCATGAGAGTCACCCATGTCATTGGGATCTGATGCATTCATTGATGTCCACATGCAAGCACTGTGGAAGGCATGGCTCCATCAAGTATTATTACCGTGGTCTGAATGAGAAGATACGGACCTGGTTCTCTGATGTTAAATTGCAAAATTGTTTTTTTTTCAGAATTTTTGTTAATGGTTTCTAAAAATCATGAAAGTTAAAATGGCAAGAATAAATATTGAGAGTATCATGAATGGTTATTCTGTAAAATCCATGAAAGGTTTTTCTGTGAATTAAAATACAACAATGTGTTGTAAATTTACAATAATGTTTTTTTGAGGATTACTGTTGATGGTTTCTAAAAATCATGAATGTTAAAGTAGCAAAAATAAATTACAAGTATCTTGAATGTTTATTCTGTAATATCCATCACTGGTTTTTCCATGAAATCAGTTCTTGTGTATTTTTGTCAGAGTCATTGTGGATTTTCGAAATACAACAATGGTTTTTTCTCATTGTACATGATGTAATTTTCAGAATTAACATTAATGGTTAATTCCCGAGAATGGTAAATGCAGAGGAAGGGTGAAAATCCCATTAATGTTAAATTTTTTGAATGGTATTTCATGAAAAAACATTACTGTTTATGAAAATCCATGAATGATGTTTTGATTTTTTTTCCTGTGTTCTGGGCTGACATGTTGATAAACTTCTTTTGACCACAAGTTTAAGCGTGCCCTCTGAGCATCTGACAGCTTTGTAATACCGAAGTTTCACTGAAGTTAAGCCCTGTTGGGCGGGGTTAGTGTTTGGATGGGAGACCAAAATAATATACCCCTCATAAAACAGAAGCATAGGACCGAAAATGCTATTAACGCTAACAAATGCGAACTCAGCAAGGTACAGATTTTGTAAGCTTGCTTTATGCAAAAACAAGTATTGATGCAAAAGTAAATAAATATTGATACAAAGTTTTTAGAAAGAGCAGAAGGAAGTTTTCAGGACGATCGCTTGAGAATAACATATTTACGACATGAAAACATTTATTTTGAACCGTGAATAAAGAATATAAAAAGTTATGATCAGCGACAAACATTTTGGGGGATTTTTGCAACGTTCAATTTTGTTATTGCACGTTTTGGCTGCACAAATAAATCGCAAAATCGAAAGTGAAATCGCCGGAATTCAGCGGGCGCCGTGATGAAGTTACCGCGGCATGTTTACTCGCCAAACAGTGAAGTATCTGTGTCAAATGATGGCAAGATACTGGGTTTCCGTAAGTTTCTTTTTCTGTCAAGTGTTATTAAGTTTGACAATGAAATGAGCGAAGTCAAAACAAAGATCACAATCGCCCAACTCTTGTTTATGCATAGTCAAAATTTACTCTCCAAGACGCGTACGACGTTATTTATCACCAGGTAATTCCATCATTTTGGAAATAGCAGCTACTTTATTATTCAACTGCGTCACAATTCTTCACTGATTTTGGGGCTCATTTTGTTGAAACTCAAGCACACTTCCAACAGGCCTGTGAACCCTTCCAGCTTACAGAGCAATACTAAAAAACTTCTCCCATATCACATTTCAACCTTAAGCTCGAAAATTCAATACACAACATGATATTATAATTTGCAAAGGCAGAAAATACCACAGAATCCTTTTCCAGCGAAAATTTTATTGAAACAAACAACATATTTGCTCTTAGAGGCGAAAACCTCTTCCTATTTCATTGCGTGCGTGAAGACTAGAAACTCAATTGTGTCAAATTACCATGTACTTCAGGTAAATACAGCTCACTTTGATTTCGTCTCGACGGGAGATAGATTGTTGTCGAGGTCCAGTACTCGTCGCTTTTGAGATTCTTGCCTAGTTTATCCAACTGACTTTCCATTATCGAGCTCCATAAGGGTATATTTTGTTTAAGGATCCACTAAAACGCCCTTCGCGTTACATGACTTTCGACGCCATTGCAGGCTAAGTTAATGATTCTACTGTGTCCACCAGAGAAATCTACGCAGTTCCACTACCCTCTCGATCCTAAGAAAAAACGCGCAGAAGGCTCTATGCAAAAAGACACCACTACAAGACACCTACATACTACATACTACTTTTAAGTTCAAGAACACAGACACTGGCCACTGAGAAACAGGTGAAACTCTTAAACATCAGAACATCGATATAAATAATGCAAGGGATTTTGAAAATAAAGCTCCCTTGTTCAGTATTGGAACAAAATACAGCACTCCCTTTTGTTAAAACAATTTCACACAATCAAAGTCAAGTTATGCAAATTTATGCTACACGTCACACTCAACAAAGAGCTCACCTTCAATTTCACTACAGCTGGATCCTGGAACATATTCTGGGGCAGATGTTCGCCTGACACCTTTGACTGTTTTCCACTGCGAAGCACTGAGAAACTGTTGACAATGACCACACTGCTGCATCTTTCACATCTCTTCTTGTGATTTGAAGTCTCCTGGAAACGGCCCCTCTTCATTTTCGATGTTTCTTATTTATATCCGTGGTGGCAATTAAAACGTCTAAACTATAACCGATCAAATTCTACCGACCTTAGAACAATCTAAGCAATCTGCAAAGAACAGACAAAGGACTTTGTCTTGACGTAAACAGCCACGCCGCCCTTGTTCCTCATATCAAGTCCTGACCACTTCCTATCCCTCCTATATATATTTGTATCTGCAATATTCACCACAGCATCAGGCTGGCCTGGCTTTAAATGGGTCTCAGTAACAATTCACACATCAATATCAAGGTTTTGCAAACCTGCCTCCAGAGCAACTGACACCAGCACCTTGTTCTTCGTTTTAGAGAGACTGCAGATATTAATGAACATACACTTTGGCACCGCAAACTCAGATTTGTTATCAGGTTGGAATGGTTTCTCACAGTGAATCAAAGTGAGATATCTTGTTAGCCATAATTCTCGAGGAGTTTTAGCAGGGCGATGACGCCTTCCTACCCTTGTTAATTGTTTTCTATCTGACCTACACATCTTAGAGCCGAATTTTTCACTTCCTCTACTGTCCCTCTGTTTCCCTGGTCCTCTGTACTTGAATATTTCGAGCATTTTAGGCCTCCAAGCACTGAAGCCAAAGGTTTGCCAGCACATTTATCCAATCTAACATGCATGTATTTTCTCTTTGGTGGACACCAGTTTTGCAATGTTTAGTTGTATTGACGGTATCTCTGTCACGATCGGATTGGGATGAATGTCCATTGATAGAGAGATATCAAGGAGAAAAAATTTCTCCGGTGCTGCTGGAAGGAGCAACCCATGGTTGTCCCATCTAACGACAGCCCTCTTTACCCATAAATGCTGGGAACAATGCATACAGAATGCAAAATTCGTCGCCCCATGAAGACTATCTTTTCTTAGGTAGCCATTTAGAAAGGTTTCACCCCCAACAGACACGAACAGATTAGCAAAAAGAGCTCTAAAGAGCGTGAAAGCCATCTTGGCATGCATGTGACCTAAGACTCAATCTCGACAAGCTTAAGAGCTTCACAGTAAGGAAGTCGGGTAAAAATATGACAGGGCCCTTTTTGCACTCTTTCAAGATCTAGTTGAAGGTACTTGGGAAGCGCATGGTGGAATAGCGGGCAAACATAATCTAATGACAATCTAATACACGCACAATAATATGCCACTAGGTCTTTAAGTGAAATCTGCCCATGCTTTAACCGAACTAGCAAGTACATTTTGAAAGATGCTTCTTCACAAGTTCTTCTATGTGATTGTTCCAAGGTAAGCTTGTGTTAATGGTAACCCCAAGCAACTTTGTCTTGTCAACGGACTCAATAGGTAGACTGTCAATAAGTGCCCTACGGAAATGTGAACAGTTACAACTAAAAGTAATGGTTACTTCCTTTGTGTTGTTTCGGTTCAGCTGGAAAATGTTTTTCTTTGACCAGTCAAAAACTTGGGTATACTATCGTCCACGTATTTCCACATTCCAAAAACACTAGACACTGAGACATCAACAATCATAAGTAAAAACAGCCAGGGACCGAGCTTGGTCCCTTGGGGCCCTCCAGAAGGGACTTTACCCCAATCACACAGACAATCTTTGCTAAGCTTTACTCTCTGTGACCTGTTACAGAGGAAATAAGTAACCCAGTTGATGACACTGTGAGATATATTCAGCTGTTGCAGCTTCTTAGCAAGATCAAATGCCTTTCTATAATCGAAGAGAAACATTCAAACTGCTGCTCCATTGCCGTCACTCGCCTCAAGCCATTTAAGCACAAAGGTTATGAGAGCCACAACGGTGAAAGAGCCAGCAATGGTACCAAACTGGTTGGGAGACCCCTTTTCCGCAAAGGCTGGTTTGATATAATTGAAAGCAATGAAGTCCTCGGTGATCTTTGAGAGGGCAGGGGTCCGCGAAATTGGGCGTAGTTCTTTCTTGGGGTCTAACACTTGCTTGAATGGCAATGGAGTAATGTGGACGAGCTCCATACTGAAGGCAGTTTTTGTTCTTTATAACAGGCATTTAGAATGACACTGACTGGTTGCGGTAAGAATTCTGCGTACTCCTTTAGCACCCAGTTTGAAAGCCCATCGGGACCCAATGCTTTAAACTTGTTAAGATGCTGCAAATTGTTGTAAACTCGATGTATTGGTACCTCAGGAAACTCTGGGTTCTCTTCCAAAACCAATCGTGGCTTGTGCGTGCACATTTTCCCGCAATTTGCGTTAGCTTTGTGTAATTACTTGGAGTTTTCATTGGTTTAATGGATTGTCTCCATCCTTTTTGATTGACCAAAACTCGCTCTATATCAAAGGGTAATTAATTGCCTCCATTTATGCTCCACTCTATGCATTAGAAAGAATCAAAGAATAAATGATCATAAAAGTATCATTCTTTGTAAGTAATTTAGTTATTTTTATTTTGTTTTTGCTCCTCCAAGAATGCTGTAAGGAAGGTCTACAAAGAGCTGCAACAAAACCAACAGGAATAGGATCAAGAAAATGTGCTCGCATTTGATTTTGTTAGTTTATGTTACTTGAGCAGTAATGAAAGGGAAGCCTGAAGAATTCAGGCTTGAACTGAACTTGAATCCTGCCCTTTGCGATACCAGTGCAGTGCTCTTCTAGTTGAGCTATGAAGCCATCTGGGAACTGGTCATTATTTGACTTCATGTTGAGCCTGTATGATGAAAGTTAACATAAATAAAGACACCTATATTTGAACTAAAGAGAGGAAAGCCTGAAAATTCAGCCTTGAATGGGATCGAATCCTGACGTCTGTGATATCGGTACAGTGCCTCCACCATTGCAGAGGTCAGGACTCGAATCCTGTTCAAACCTGAATTTTAAGACTTTCTTTTTCCTCCTGCTCAAGAAATGTTTATAATTAATAACTGTGATGATCAGCATCTCAACTTAATTGTCTCCACAGTTCAAATATCTTTGGCTTATGTTGAGATGCCAAGGTAACTTATTACATCACAATAATGATCACATCCTGTTTGGAAATAATCGATGTCTTATATGGTACCATAACATTGCTGTTAAATAATACATTGTTGTAGGATTATTCGACCTAAACAGAGAGTCTTCTAAGTGTTGAAACCCTTTTGAGCCTCCTTAACTTGAAAGTATCTGATCAGTTCCCGAGTAAAAATCAATGTCACTCATCCTGTTTGCTTTATCTTTCCTCCCAATCAAAAGGAATCCTAACAATGAGTTTTACCTGGAGTTAAAATCAAATGCGAGCACATTTTCTTGATCCTCTTCTTGCTGCTGGTTTTGTTGAAGCTCTTTGCAGACCTTCCTTACAGCATTCTAGGAGGAGCAAAAACAAAATAAAAATAACTAAATTACTTACAAAGAAGGATACTTAAAATGCAGAGTGGAGCATAAATGGAGGCAATTAATTACCCTTTGATATAGAGAGAGTTTTGGCCGCATGCATCTTTGATACCGGACATCTGTAAAAAAAAAAAGGGCCATCCGCTGACCAGTATCACGTGACCATGTCACACACTCAAGCTTAGAGCTCATCGATGTCAGGTTTTTTTTTAAGTTGACCACTGACCAGGTACTGATTTTCGATTGGATTGCAGGCTCAACCCAGCTTCACTCACCTAAACATAAGTGAGGGTTCATTTTTCGTGCGCTTTTTATGGCTTGACATGGCTACACGTTCACGCTTTTTGTCATCAGGTGGAAAAAGGTTTGGAAATTCTTTTCTTTCTCCATTTTTCTTTGGTTTCAATCCAGTTTGACATATCATGATAGATGTGGTCCACACTGGCGGCTATGCAGTTATTCAAGTCAAGCATCAGAGAGATATAAACTTAAAGCTGTGTGTATTTTTAATTTGCTCAGAGCTGCTTTTTTCTCTGTATTGCAATTATTGGCATATCCTTAGAAGCTCTGATAAGGTTGCATGATGCCTGGAGGACCTATGACTACAACAGAAATGAAAGGAGACTGAAAGAGAATGACAAGGACAAAACAGAATACCAGTAATAGCTCATACTTAGTGGAAGAAGTTACTCCACAAATTCTTTCCTTGGGCACTAAACCATTTGTTATTTTCAAAAAGTGGTTTAATTGCTTTTTCCTTTGTTCAGGAAAGAAAATCGAATTTTTATTGTCAACTGGAAGTAAATATCAATTATCTCTACTCTTTTGGACATAAAGAAAAATTCATTTGTTTCTTTGTTTTGCTCTAAAATGCGAGCACACAAGTGCTTTTCAAGCCGTAAACTGGTTTTCCATGTGCCTTGACAGTGACAAGAAAATTTTTCCCTTACAGTACCGCCCAAAAGTAAGTTACCACCCTCGTGCGTGACGCGAATCGCGTCGCGCTCTATGCGAATCGCTTCGCGCGCTACAGGAATCACGTCGCGTGCGATGGCAAAAAATCTGTAAGTACAGTGGCTTGACACTCACGCGCGATTTTAATTACCCTTTAATTTAATATTTGAATCATGGAAGGTGTTTGTGAAAGGCAGATTTTCGAAGAAAACATGTCTGTAATAAATCGCAATACCTTCATGCGTAATAACATTGTTATGGAATGAGGCGGTCCCCATGAAAACAAACATTTCGAACGAGCACATCATGCATTGTTTACAAAGCTTCGTTCATCGATCGACAAACTGTAATATTAAGACATTTCAAGCTAACAATGATCTCGTCATCTGCGAGAATTCTCACAATCTCCGAAATATTCTTGTTTTTTAATCACAGCCTTACAATTTTTGCCTTTTGCTCTTGTGTTAAACGCCCCATGATTGTTGAATGTCCTTGAATCCCGATGCAGTGAATTGATAAGGAATTCGCGAACCAACAAACTTCGCTTTCGGAAACAATAGAAGGTGACAATGAATGGTAATATTTATAATTGTTTTGCATATCTCTTAAAACCACCAATGTTGTTCTAGTTTTCGATCTCACCTAAAATAAAAGAAAATGTAGTAACCAATTATATTTTTGGCTTTCGATCCTCTCTGAACAATAGTCGTCCATGAAAAACAGTATAAAAGCTCACAATCGCTCAGTCGACTACCTGGATTACAGAAACTCGATTGCTATCGAAGATCTCCATCGTTAAACCAATTAGATCAGTATGGCGCTTAGGAAATTGCTTCGTGATAGACAATTACCCTCAAAAGCACTGTTTTTTTTTCCTAACGAAAATATGACTGGGATTGCGCCGACAAAAATCATCACCCAGAAAGAGAAGGCCGTTGTTGGACAGATGGTTACAGTAAAATGGCAGGGGGAAAATGTCGAAGCCAAAATCATCGCACTTAGTGGTAAGTATCTGTCACTTTTGCAATTACAGTTTATACTACGCTCAGTTCAGAAATCTAATCATCAGTCAACAAAGCAATTCCAGCTTACGCCGTCAACTTTCATTTATAATAGATCTAGATGTATAGCCCATACATGTACCTTTGTTGCAATTCATGTTTTATAACTTACTGTTCACCTTCTTTGCAGATAGCCATGACGAACTTCACAGGAAAGACCTTTCCTGGTCAGCAGATAACTTGCTGCAATTTCATTCCTCCGACGAGCCAGCACCACCAACAAAAAGGAAACGCTTGGTAGATCCAGTTCCCTTAAACTATTGGAAGCACGTTCAAATTCCGTTAAAATTCGATTTGTTGTTATATGAAAACTGCTTCATTAATTTCGGAACAGTTGTTGATTTTGTCCAACCAGGCTCGTCTTTAATTTCTTTTTTCTACAAGAGCTCTGATTATTGATTGTGACGGAGCATTCACTTAAATAGTTACGCTCGCCTTAGAAAGCAAGGTCAAATTCCGTTGAATCAACATTTGTAAAGGTTAGGGTTAACCTTGTTTCGAGGTTCATGCTTCGGGTTTCACGTAATATGATTTCAAGTCCCAGGCTATTGTTTTACCAATACAGAAACAACCTAAACCATTTACCAATGCTACAACAAGTTGCAAAAATAGTGGAGACACTTCACCTTCTTGGGGCGTTATTAATTTACCTATTATCTCTCACACTGCAGCCCCCCTCCCCCCCTTATCAGTGTTGCTAGCGAGACAAAAAAATGTTGGGAACTTAAGCAGTCAACATTGAAAGGGGGAGAGGGGAGAGGAAGTGGGAAAGGTTTAAATTCTAGATACGCCGAGTATTGGAAGTTAGAAAAGGTGTTTTTTAATGAAAGTGTCTCAACAATTTTGCAACTTGTTGTCTGAGTTGGTTGTCACTGTATTGGCGTACGGTCACTTTGTTTATTGGAACGGGAAGGCGTCTATCGTTTGCGTTTAATATGGTGTTTCCAAAAAAAAGGGTTTAATTCTCTGATCTGCTGTGAATGGAAAATGGCCAGCGATAAACTGGATTTTGGCGGGGTTTCGGTATGACGTAATTTGAAGGCATTTCAGTGCTTTCTGTGAGTCAAGTCGAACATACACATAATTTGGTACACGAAAAGGTGTGATTTCCATCCTTTTGCTTTTTAAAGTACGCTAGATATATCCTGGAACCGATTTCGAAATAATTTGCCTTAAACACCTATATTTCGGTCGACACATGACATCTAAAGCACGCGCAACATGTACGAAATTACCTGTTGTTTACGAATGAGAAACAGACATAACCTCTCCTTTAACTGCGATCGCATGCCATTTAAAGGGAACATCCACCTTCCGAAAAATCAATCCTTAGCAAACATTGTTATACAAAGATACATTTTCATAGAAGTCCATTCGTAACATTACTTATTGCTTTCGGGCTAGTCTGCTGCCAGAGTAGGGATCGGTAACGCTTACTAGCAAGTCTTCTAAGTGACGTGTCGGGTACAGGCTAATTCCATGTTCTTTGGAATGACTGACTGAGCACAATGATCAAAAGAAAGCACCCGATTGTTTTAAATCCTTTGCGAGATTTGTTTTACAATGAGATACAAAAGTGAACAAATTTGTACCGGCTACACATTATGACATTTATATGAAACGGTCTACACGGTCTACCACAACTTTTCACTGAGAAAATAATATGATATCATATTTCTTGCTGTTGCGATGGTAGACCGTGCTTGGATGGTAGACCGTTGGTAAATGGAATAGACGATATGTACAGGATTTCTAACTGTGTGAGCTTTATTACGAATCACCTGGTAATGTATTGGATTGATTAGAAAAGAAAGTGGTAGTTGAATTGTGCTGTTTGCTCGAAGATACGATTTTCAACTGTAACGCCACCATCCCGGTTGACGTCACCAAGAAACACAATAAATGGTATTGTGTTACATAATACGAGTCATGTGTAACTTTCGGAGCATCAGATCTGCAGTGCAAAATACTTTGCTCGCTTTAGTATTTGGTACGAAGGCTTCTGTTAGCGGTGATAAGTCCAAACACTCGAAAATCGATGCTACCGTATGTCAATAATTAATATCCTTTCGTGTTTGGTACAATGTGCTTTGCACTTCGCGTGCAAACTTCTGAAATGTTTCAGAGCTTATACGATATTTAATGGTTGTTTCTTTAGTTCCTGCTTTTCTACGTTGAAACATTTCCCTATAGGATTCAAATCCCGACTGGCAAAATTATTGCAATCAATCAGACAACAAGTTGCAAAAATAGTGGAGACACTTCACCTTCTTGGGGCGTTATTAATTTACCTATTATCTCTCACACTGCAGCCCCCCTCCCCCCCTTATCAGTGTTGCTAGCGAGACAAAAAAATGTTGGGAACTTAAGCAGTCAACATTGAAAGGGGGAGAGGGGAGAGGAAGTGGGAAAGGTTTGAATTCTAGATACACCGAGTATTGGAAGTTACAAAAGGTGTTTTTTAATGAAAGTGTCTCAACAATTTTGCAACTTGTTGTAGCATTAGGCCTAAAAACTCTTGTCTAGGCCTACAGTATATCTAGGTTTAAGTACGCGGTTAGTGTTTTCTACCTGCCGTTCAAAAATTATTGTGCGAATTATTATGCGAAAACTACTTCGTTTATTTCGGGACAGTTGCGTGTAGCTTTTGTCAGAAACGGGCTTAAACTGGGCTTGTTTTTAATTTCAGGAAAAGAGCTCTTCTGGTGGGAAGACCACCAACAAAAAAGCCAACAAAATCCTCACAAAAGAAAGATGTTTGCACCCTTATTGCGTCCTGTCCGCCGCCAAATGTTGAAGATTACTTGGAGGACAAGGTAAATTTCTCTTCCTCTCTCTTGTTGCTAATTGTAGGCGCAGAAGCTCTAAAATTGGTTTTCGCAATTTGTTTGTGGCTCAAATGTGCCGCCTTTTTCGGCCTGTCGTTTGTTCAGGGTCAGTGTGTAAAGGCCACTTAACACATTACGATTTTTCGGGCCGATTTATCAGTCCGACAGCGTCGGAGCGTAAATCTTGCGTCTATTTTGACAGCCAATGCACAACCAATTCATGGAAAAGAAAATCGGTCTGATGCAAAAAAAGATCTGTTGCAGGGAGTAGATTTCTCGCCGAAAGCTTTTTCTTGTTGCTAATTATAGGGAGCAGAAGCTCTAAAATTGTTTTTTGCAATTTGTTTGTGGCTCAAATGTGCCGCCTTTTTCGGCCTGTTCAGGGTCAGTGTGTAAAGGCCGGTTAACACATTACGATTTTTCGGGCCGACTTATCAGTCCGACAGCGTCGGAGCGTAAAACGTGGAATTTTTCCTCCAAAGATCTTCCCGATGTACTTTTAGTATCCGCCATTTTGAATGCTTTATCTTTTACAGTATTTGTGCGCAAGACCCACACGCATACCTTTGCTTCACATGGTGGTTTCTCAGAGTGTCGGCCTGACTCCACAAAACCTGTTGCATTGCAGCTTTTTTGAATCCGACCGATTTTTTATTTCCACGAATCAGGCGTTCATCAGCTGTCAAAATACACACAAGATTTGCGCTTTGACGCAGTCGGGCCAATAAATCATGTTCATTTCCTGGTCGTGTATGAAGAATTTATTTTTCATCGGAATTTCCGCATGTATACCAGATGAATCTTTACTGTCGCTTAAATGTCGTCTCCTTATGGCAATTTCGACGATTCCCATAGAATTTAACCAAATGAAAAATCGTCTAAGCAAACTCACGCAACTGCAGAAAGATAATTTATACGCGAAATTGATTGATTTCGCGTAACACATTAGTACTTAATTTATACCAGAAATTTATGCTTCGATTATTCTCGCCCTACGCGAATCACGTCGCGCGCGACAGGAATCGCGTAGCACGCGACGCGAATCCAGGAGATGGTAACTTACTTTTGAGCGGTACTGTATGTTATAAACAAGTAATCGCAATGAGTTCTCGTAAAGCACTAACACTTGTTTGCATTGCCGTATTTTGCCGATTCTTGATCCAAGCCAACCTGGCGTTTCAATCAAATGCATCAAAATGTGAATGACCTCATTTTCAGAGATAAAGTGGAAAAGAGGGCATAAGTAAAACTCTTTTTTGGCCTTGAACTAAAAAAGTTTTTGTCATGGCTTCTGATTTTAGAGTGATTCCTATTCAGTTGACTCTGAAATGGCTTTTTTTCTTTTCCATTCGCTCGCTGAGGGTGTGCTTATTTTCTTTTAAACTCATGCGGTTCAAGAAAAATTCATTGCCAAACTGGTGAATTGCAAACTAAATTTCACTTGAAAAATCAATATCATACTCATTGCTTTGTGATTCATGCAATAGCGGTTTTTAGTGTAAAATTTACCTTGGAATTCACTAGTTAGGCAATGAATTTCTCTACAGAACAAAGCAAAGAAAGTGATTAATTATTAAAGCACCAAGTGGAAACATCAAAACACGGACAATTCGAAACTTTTTCTTTTTCATTTACCCTACAGGCAGCAAGAGGATATTACCAAGGACCTTCGCCTTTAGGCTAAATCTATATATTAACTTTTGTCATACAGATACTGTACTTTCAGTTATACATACTACAGTGTCAAGTTTATTTTTCCCTTATCCATAGTCTTTCCTAATCAATATTTTTCCATTTTTTTTTGTTCCAAGTTTGACCAGAGCAAAATTTTGTACTTCGTGATAGTAAAGCAATTCTGATGGCAGCTGGTGCACCAGCCCTCCTACTGGGATTACGTCAGCACATTTCCA
>NC_090883.1:5708036-5718036 GCF_036669925.1 Montipora capricornis
CTGAAAGGTCAGATAATTCAGTAAAGTCGAGCTCAGCGTTGATGTAAGTACACAGACCACCTGCACGTTGATCGCCAGGGCGGTCTCTACGAACGGCTACAAAGCCAGGAATGTTTATTAGATTGTTTGAAATATTTGATGATAGCCATGATTCTGTAATGACAGCAATATTGGATCCGTTACTTGTAACAACTGCACATATCTCATCCAGCTTATTAACCATAGATCTTGTATTGCTCAGAAAAATCTTGGGGAAATCATGTGGTCTTGGGTTGCACGTTCGTATGTGTATCAGGTTGGCGTGACATAAGCATCGATATGTATTCAATTTGTAATGGGATCGTCCATCCGTTACTAGTGTTGGGATAGCGTTGAATCGATTAGGAATTTTGTGAGTTTGCATATTAATGATGTTGAAATCAATTGTTGGTTCTCTCTCGTTATCGGTTTCTGAGAATGTGCTTTGACATCTTTGTGAGTGCTGTGATGTTGTCGAAGAGAAGTTATCAGCTTTTCGACGGCCACGATTTCCTCTAAATGGTTTTAAAAGGTTGAGTTCTTTAAGTGTTTTCCAGGTGCCGGCAGAGAGTGGATTGCACAACTTTTTGATGGAACTTGTAGCTGGTTTAATATCTGCCAATGAACGTAGTTTCCACCAGAAACATAATGACATGAGTTGAGTTCTTGTATAATGAAGCATATTCCAGTGAAGTAGTGGCCGATAATGGCAAAAATGTTAGTTTAAAATGGAAAATGGTGCAGAGCTAAAAATTAAGCAGCCGTAGCGGCGCTGAACCATTTATGTCATATCTGTTCTGTCACTGACAGTTTCCACAGTCCAGCAAATCAGGCCATGTCCAGAAAAATTGTCAGTGAAGTCCGTTCAGTATATGGCAATGACAAGTGGAAGAAGGCATCAATTAAATGTAATTCCTTTCAACTCTCTATAAGTTTTGCTATTTTACATGTAAACCCTTCATTTAGTCTTAGGCTCCCTCCCTTCCTATCTCTTATTATAAGCCCAGTGGTTTCCTTTGGGCTTCCTCGCCATTAGCTTTTTAAATACTTTAAATACTATGCTCTGTACTGAGGCAAAACAGAGAACTTGAACTTGAGCTGTTTATCAACTGGTGTGTCTGTTTTCTGTTTCTTTGAGGGACATAGTTTTGTTTATTCCTAGTAGAAATTTAACTAATCAGTTACGATATAGCATATTTGTGTACAGGAATAAATAAACAATGTATTTGTTATAGATGCTGTTCATCAACACCAGAGATCTATGTGGGATGATCCAACAAGAAAAGCCAATCACAACTATAGGGAACATGGGAGACAAGTAAAGAAGAATTATCACTTAAAGAGAGTAAGTAAAAGGCATCTATTGACTACCTGACAAAATTTCGACACGTTAGCCTGCAAAAGCCAACCACAAGAGGGAGACCACCAAAATATTATCATCTACTTCAGGGGAAAGAAAAACATCCGGAATCAGTTGTGCGCAGAATTCTGCCTCTGTCTGTCAGAAGGGATCTCGCCTGGCCCACTTATATGGCCTTCCCAAATTGCATAAAACAACCCTCGTGATGCCGCCGATACTCAGCATCTGGTACTTACAATTACGCTCTCGCAAAGTGGCTAGATGAAAAGCTGAAACCCTTGTCAACTAACGAGTATACAATTTCTGATGTTTTCTCTTTTGCCGAAGAAATCCAACAGTTTAAACTCGACGAGAATGTTTTTCTTGTGTCCTATGACGTCACTGCTCTCTTCACAAATGTACCCCTTGACAAAACGATCCATATTCTAGCCAATAAAGCCTTCAAAGACAACTGGTTCAACAAGACTCATAACATGAACATCAGCAAAGATGACCTGATAGAGTTACTAAGTGTTGCCACAAAAAACCAGCTATTTCAATTTAATGGGAGCTTGTACAAACAAGTCGATGGGGTCGCAATGGGATCACCATTAGGTCCACTTATGGCAAATGTGTTCATGTGTTCAGTCGAAGAGAAACTAGCGTGTAAGAACAAGCTTCCGAGTTTCTACAGGAGATACGTGGATGACACTCTAGCTCTGGTACCCGATCTCTCCGACGCCACCAATTTGCTGACATGTCTTAATGAAGCCCACCCATCCATTCAATTTACGATGGAAATAGCAGGCAATGATCGATTGCCATTCATTGGCATGGAAATCACCAAAATCGACGGCAGCCTTGAAACCCGTGTTTACAGAAAGAAAACAAATAAAGGGGCTCCTTTTGCACTACCAAAGCCTTGTTGACAGCCGGTACAAACAGTCACTGCTTAGAACAATGTTAGACCATGCAAAACACTTGTCGTCTACGCAAGACTTCTTTTCGCAGGAATGTAAGAACTTAAAAGACATATTTTTAAAATTGAAATATCCCGAGAAGCTCATCGACTCAGCTATCAATCGCATCCAGCATCCTACAGACCCAGTTCAAACACCATCTGACAGCCCTGTTCGGATTATGTTCCCATTTAAAGATCAGAAATCGGCTGACATTGTTCGCAGACAACTTGGCGGCCTCTCAACAAAAATTAATCAGCAACTGCAGCCAGTGTTCACAAGCAAAAAGATCATTGATCATCTGAGAGTCACGGAAGAAAAGCCTCCCCTGATAAACCAGCAAAGTGTAGTATATGAATTCATATGTGATTTGTGAGATGCAAATTATATTGGTTACACTTGCCACCATCTCCATCAACAGGTAGAAGAACAAAAACATTCTGTAATTGGAAAACATTTCAGGGTCAACCATGTTTAACACCTGACAATTTAATTAAGAACTTTAGAGTCCTCAAGAAATGCTGTGGCAAACTCGATTGCTTGATATTTGAAATGCTTTTGATCAAAAACAAAAGACCGAGACTGAATATGCAAGTGGATTCCATTCACGCGAAACTTTTGACATGAATATATTTTTATATTCTTTTCTTTTTTTCTTTTTGTTTAACATGAATGTTTTCATGTAACGTTTCAAATTTAATTTTGTCACATCCCAGTACTATGGCATGAAGTCGTCGAAACGTCATGTTACTTTCCTCTCGTTAATTTTCTTACTTAAATAAGTAAAAGTTGTGTATGATTTGAGCCAAGCACTAGTATAATATTGAGTCAGATTGTCGTTGTAGTCTGAGAACGACTCTTGACTCTAAGTTGACTTCATTCTGCTCAGATTTTTGACACCTCATTTGAATACTGCAGGGAAATCTTTGCTGACGTCATTGTTTGAATTTTATCTCACTAACAAGAAAATGATTTGTTATTAGAAGATGCCCTGTTATAAACAAATTGACTTCGAAAATTGAAAGAACTTACATATATTACACTAAGTTGCCCCCTTAGTTTTAAGCCCTTTGTGCCCATACAGTGTTTGTAAATTTTCGAAGAACTCAGCGCCCAGTTCGAGACAGATTTCTTGCAAAGTTCTCATTTAATTAAACTTGAGGAAGTAATAATGGAACAGTGATATCTTAGAAGCATTATTATCACCTGCGTTAAGAATGTCATCAAAATCCTGCCTTCACCATTGAATGTTGGCCTTCAATAGGTCTTTGTTTCATTGACCAACGAACGCATGGAAGGTGTAGGGAACTGACCATTACGAGATCATGTATTGTTGGAGGAGTGAATCTTTTATCAGTTCTGTCAAAAGTTCGTGTTTAATGACTAAAAGGACAATATTATCAGAAAGTTTTAACTGGTTTTCCTCCGTTTTCTCCATTCGGAAACTTTCCAGACGCCTTTCTACCCTGCAGAAGTTGACAACACCTCTTTCGGAAACAGACAAAGCAAAAGCAAGGGAAATTTTGTCTTCCCTGGAGGCACTCAAGTATATGTCCTCAGAGGACAGCAAGGATGACATGGATGCAACAGTGCATGGCCCAAAGCCAAGGAAAGTAAAGAGGCTTCCATGGGAAAGGACCAAGCTAAAAATCATTAAAGTTAGACTCGATGAAGAATATTTTAAAGGGCTGTCTGAAAGGCAACAAAGAACTAGCGCAAGCATCATACAAACAGATGCATTGTGAACCCGCCCTTGCCCAACTAATGGCCCTCGCTGGGCAGTTCGGGATCATACAGATTAAATGGACTCCTTTACAGCGTAGAACCCCGCGAGAATAAGCAAAGAATGTTCAATTTCAATGTATAGTCTCCCTTAGAAAGAGATGACCAATTGACTACCAGTAATTAATTACTTCAAGAGCACAATAACTCTAAATTGTTGGAGAGTTTTAATATTTAACATTAATTTAATACCTTAGGCGATTTTATATGCCACAGCTGGAAGGCGTTTTATATGTAATAAATATCAATTTTAAAGAAACGCAGCACATCGCATTTGTTGGGGAAACTTTTCAGACAGATAAGAGCACAAGAGATGAAGAAAGCTTGCTGGCGAAAGTGGGAATAAGTGGGTGCGCGTGAAAATCCATTCCTTCCAGAAATGCATACCAGCAGAAGGAAATGCAAAGCATATAGCAATGGATAGAATTAATGAGAGACGTTCAATAAGTACTAGCTTCAGAAAAAGCTGCTAATGGCACACTGAGCGCTTAGAATTTGAGAAAATGGAGAGAAAAATGACAGAAAGATCGCTGTTTTTAGTGCAATATAAAGGAGGTACAGGCATTGAATATACACACTACGTTTCCTTTGAAATACGTTCAGATTACGTTGATGGAATCGCAGAATCAGTTAGTTTTTTCAATAGTTTCTTTGTGTATCCACAGCCTGTTTCATAATAGAGATCTTTAGATACGACTACCACTACGAAATCAATTTTTTTTACCTTCATGCTCATGCCCGTAACGTGACAGAGTAACGCCACAAAATTCGGCGGGAAGTTTGTAGCGCTCCTCTAGTTTACTATGAGTTTTCGCAAAAATTTCGTGGTGGTGACAACAAACTCACAAAAAACGAAAGTACGTTCAATTATTTTCATCTCAATTTGATTGCCAAATTGAAAACGCCTGTAGCTAAAAACAAGTTGTCTTAAGACAGCTTGCTCTGAAGGATATTGAAGTTTGTAGGTACTCGAAATTTTAATCTTAAAATACCATTCTTTGTGTACCTCCTGGAATTTTAGATGTCATTAGAGAAGACAGTTTGTGTGAAAAGAAGCCCACAAAAAAGCGCTTATCACAGAAGTTCTAGCTGAAGAGCCACATCAGTTTAAACAAGGGACAAAGGAGCGAGGTGCAGCCTGGAGAGCAATCGCTGAACGGCTTAACAAGATGAACATGGGATTCAAGGTGAACTAGAGGTCGGTTCGTGAGAAATTTGAAAAAATGATGAAGGATTACAAGAAAGAAAGAAAGAAAGAAAGAATGAAGAAAGGAGCCAGTGGAGTTTCCTTCCACACAATACAATGGTATTCATCATCACTTGAGGATATCAAAGGTCGTATCACCGAGTTAAATGAAGTCCAGCAAATTGAGAGCCAAGGGAAAAAGAATGATATGTCATTGGCTGAAGAAGTGCATAAGAAGGCAATGGATAAATACAGTGCTACAAAAAAGCGGCAAAGTGAAAGAACTGACAGCGATGAGGAAGTTCCTGCTCCGGCCATGAAAAGAAAGTCCACGTAAAATAATTTGAGTGATATCCTAGCTGATTCAGTACAGATCAAAAGAAAGGACAGTGAACTGAGGCAGCAGGAACTCGCTCAAACTTCGTGCAGAACAGCAAAGACAACAGCGCCTCTTTCAAGAACACCTGCTTACACAACAGCAGCAAGCTCAGCAGCAACAACACACAATGAATCTCGCTATGGTTAATGCTCTTGGTGAGCTTCTCCAAAAAATTAAAAATTCTTGAACTTGAGTTTTCATGTTACAACGAAAAATGAGGTAACCAGTTGACTGAAAGCTTGTTTTAATATGCAAGTTATTTATACATGCCTGTTATTGATTCAAGTTAAATTCTTGAATTAAACTGAACTGCTCTTTCAACATTTTTTCCATTTTATTGGGGATGATAACAATTACTGATCAACCCAAGCTTTATTCAATATTTTCACTTTTTCATTGACAGTTATTAAAATAATGCCTGAAAAACATCTATACTGTTTCTTAATTATAATTGTCAATGCATTTGGCAATACTGGGAAAAGTTGTGGATAACTGGTGGATCCCTGATGTTGTTGCCTGGTCTCTTTCGAAGAACGTTTTAAAATAAACTGAATAGTCTTCAAACTTGAAAATATTCCTGAAGAGTGGGTAGTTGAACATCAAAGTATGAACCAGTAGAGGAACCATAAAGAGGGCACAGACAGCACACATCTTGCCAACAAGACTCCGCCCAACTTTCAAGTTCTTTTTAAAGGCTAAAAAGGCGAAATATGATGTAATTTCGCCAAAAACCCATTCCACGGCGGTCCTCACTGTACTCACCGAGGCGTTAAATGGTTGTTCATCCTTGCTTAATCATGCTCCCTGATACAGCACTTGAAGGTGTACCCTCATAGCATAAATGAGGTCACCGTAGATACAAAGAGGCTGATTTCTCGAAGAGTACAAGTACTGTTCAAGTGCCTCCAGGAGACCAGACATTCGCAGCATTCCTGTACCGTGTCTTAAGCCTTCTGTGAAAAATAATGATACATATATAGAGCCTTCAAGAAAACCAACAAGTGCACAATTCACAATTTATGTTCCAAACTCAATCGTAGAAAAAATAAACTTACCTACAAGACGAAACAGGTTTGCAATTCAAGCATTCAGTGAAAAAACGGATTGGAACTTAATCATGTGCACTCTCTTGAGCCTGTTTTACGTCACCTGTTGGTTTTCTCCAGGCTGGCTAATTGGCGTTTACATTCTGTCCACAAAACCCCAGCAATTATCCAGAGCTGCGCCTTTTTGGTAAATAGCATTAGCAAACTCTTCACAGCGTCGAGGCTGCAGCCACGGTAGGTAATAGGTGTCCATTATTCTGGAAAACATGCCCAGTCACTTCCAATAAAGCTGAGCTCAGGCACTGGTCATCCAAATCGCGGAATTAAGTCACTCAAACGACAAGGTATACGAAAGCCGTTTGCGCAGGATACACAAAGCCTTCCAGTCCAGAAGCTGCAGTTCCATTGCAACAAGTGAACATCTCTGGTATCCTCCGCGCCTCTGCCAGACGTGGGACCTCCAAGATTCGGCTTTGGTTTCAGACTCATATTTCCAGTACAGCAAACAAGGATTATCCGTCATCGGAATTGCGTGCTAGACTTTGTGTTTCCGCACACTTCACACACTTCCACAATGTTTCAGATTGCGTATTCTCAGTGCTTTGTCCTGTGTGAGTAACACTTCAGAAGACTAAAATTACACTAAAGTGGAAACAGTAAGTGCACCTTTAGTAGACATGTCTTGAGTCTGACTTGATGTTGATTGCTTGCATTTCCTAACTCTGGAAGACAAAATCATCATCATAATTATCATTATTATTGCCATGAAAACTTCATCAACTAACTACACTGGCCTCGCAGAAGAAATCAAGGAAGATGCATAACATGTCAACGTTCAAACATGGTGCTGTCAGTGGTTGGTTGTTTGAGTGTGGTGTTTGGTCAGTTGAAGGGTTTTTTTTTTTTTACAAAAAGATCTTTAGATTCCAGATGTTTTGGAGGAATGCAGGCCTCCCTAATCCTCCAGAAGACACTTAATCTATAGGCATAAGCTAAGCAGTGATCACAACTACCAGTGTTCAATGCTGACACTTACACGATTGTCCCAGGCAAGCAAAATCTCTGGGTAAGTAAAACGACTCTAAGACTTGCCCGATCGGGAATTTTTGTTTGACCAATATTTTCCAGAATGATTTGGTTTGCAACAAAGAAAGTGACTAGTAAGTCAAGTCATTTATTTTTCTGTTAATAATATATTGCTACAAACCTCTAAACAGATGGGAACGAGAAAATGTTCGTAGCCATGCAAAAGGAGTCCTTATTACAATGGAACCTAGGTTTTGCACGGCCAAATGTGCTAAGATACTTTGATATCGAACAAGCCTTTAAATGAACTGCCAAAATGAGTCTTTTTCAGATCGGTTTTTCTAGAAAAAAGCAAGGTGGTGGTGACAACAATGAAGGAAATTCATGAGATTTTCTCAATTGCGTTTGATCTGGTTGCAAAGCATTGTACTAAGTTACTACTTACGTGACCAGTGAACACCAAATTATTAGATAACACTTTATTATAGCTTTCATTATATCCTCTTTCGTGGAACGACAAAATTGACATTTTTAGGAGCCTCCTTTTAGTTTTAATGAGCAACAGGCCTTTTAGAAGGTGGGCAACTGAAAAAACCATGGGCAACAGAACAAACAACCCTGGTTGCCCAATGGGCAAGTTAGTAAGAATAGTAAGATAGTGTCGAACACTGCTTACATAGTTTGAAAACCATATCCTTGCATGTTATTCTGTTTACAGGAAGTCAAGAATTATTTTTATCATCATCGTCATTATCAACAGCAGGAGTGTAGTACATGTAGTACATGTAGTACATGTAGTAGTAGAACATCCCTTGCCTTAGTTTGTCACCACGTAGTAACTTTAATATGGCTTTTCCATTTAAAAGCAATTGGCTTACTGCTCAATATCCTCTGCTTCCCAACCAAGAAACAAACGAAGGAACACAACAAACCAGATTTTGATCTTTCCCCAGTCAATGCAATTCCATCACCTTCCTCATCCTCTCTACTACGACAGCCTGCAATGATAACAAGTTATTAAACAAAACAAAGTTCGGAATTGCGGTATGCTCAAACCATACAGAAAGCAGTTCTTGTATGTTTTGGTTCACGGTATTTGGTGTAGAAATGACGTCACAGAATTATCAGACTTGCAGTTGCTCCGGGGGCAATTGGAAAATCTGCAACCATCATCCTTGGTGCAAGATCACGATTATATGTAATATGACTGCATGCTGTCCAATTTGGAAATAATTGGATGACAAAAAATCTGAGGACAGCCAAAATTGGACGAGGCTGCTGGCAGTCAAGGAATTTTTTTAATCCACTTATTTCCAAATTGGACAAGCATGTAGTCCTATTACAGGTTAATTCTATAAGCTTAGTAAGTCAGTTGTAACTGGGCATTGCTCAGTCAAGCTATTATCCTCTAAGAGAGGCAAACTAAAATACTGTGAATTATTTATAATTCCAAATTATTACCTGAACTACAGAGTTATTATTTGTCTACTTTGCTAAAGCACGAGAGATATTTTTTAGCTTTCCAAAACCCTGCGCTTGCTTCAAGTTCTTGACTTGATTTGCAAATTCACGATCTCACAAAATACTGTAGTTTCTGCCAGTTTTTTTAATGACAGTCCAATGAGCACTGCATGGCAGCCAAACTTTCTGTTTCGTATTCGTGACAGTCCTTTTTTCTAATTTCAGCAAAAAAACCGGCAAAAAACTGAATCTAGCTCATAACGAGGGATATCTTCCAACTTTGTTACTTCGTAACACTGCATCTTCCACTCTGAAAACACTCAGTCCAGTTTTTGTCCTCCTGGAGGTGTTTTGGCTTTGGTTTTTGCCTCTCAGCTTGGCAAACTCTTCTTCTGGCAACGTAGGAAATCTCTCATTTGCAGTGATATCACAGAAAAAGTCCTGAGAAATAGGAAAATTTGGCAAATCTCTGTGACTAAACTCCGTCATTGTCAACTACTACAAACAAAAACTACAGCGCTGACGGTATGCTTTGTGCTGATTGGCTAGTTTCTATTACCTATTGTATTTTCTGGGATTTGATTGGCTTGGACTGTCCTATATTTTCTAAATTGGACAGTTTGCCTGTTTTTAAAGGAAAACCCTATAGTCAGGACACTGTCACGCATTTTTCATTTCCGTTAAACATTTTAAGTAGAAGCTCGCAACATGGCTTAAAATCTTCGTCTTGCCATCCTGAGTAAGAATTGTGCTGTTGCCCACTCCAAATGTTATGATATCTGCCCTTGCTCCTGCAGCATGAAA
>NC_090883.1:5723036-5743036 GCF_036669925.1 Montipora capricornis
ATATGTGAACCCTATGAGAAAATGTCCGGGTCATATTTTGAAGATTTCATAGACAGAAACTTTAATTGCATGTTTGATCTTGCAGACAAGGGACCGGAGCGTATTTTTGTTCAAGACTGTGATCCATGTCAAAATTCTGCGGCAGCAAAGAGAGCCATGAGTCGCACTCAGGCTGAGTTGTTGAAATTGCCCCCAAGAAGTGCGGATTTGGCTCCTATTGAAAATTTCTTTCACTTTGCAAATAATGCACTACGAGAAGAAGCCAAATTGCACCGTATCACAAGCGAAAGTTCCAAGAATTTAAAGAGCGAGTCATGCGTACAATAGCGGGAATTCCCTCAACCACAGTTAACAATTTAATTGCTTCAATGGACAAGAGACTACATGATGTACTCTTAAGTAAGGGAAACCGCCTAAAATATTAATTTTAACCAGGTACATATTCCAACCATTTGTTGCACAAATCCAACAGAACGAATTATGGAAAGTATGAATTTCCAACTGAGTACTTCATTCGTAAGCAGTAATTAAGTATTTGTTAATACAATATTGACCGTCTGCACGTAAATCGTTTCAAAGTGAATAAAAACTTGGACAGAAACTTTTGGTTCATTCCCCCTTGAACTAAAGCCACGAAGTTTGAAAACATGATTTCCGACAAATATTTATTACAGCGAATTTAATGGGAAAGTTAAGCATTTGCATGTACGTTCTGTGATATTAGCGCATTGCTCATAGCAGACGCCACATAAACACGGCTGGTCAAATCAATAATTACCACGGAGAGCCTCAACGAATGACCATCAAGAAAAGGCCATTTGAAACTACAACAGGGTGTGAAATAAACCTCTTTTTTGCTCAAGATTAATAACTTTCGACATACATGTTCACTTGTGATGGCTCTACCGTCCTACTTTGCTGTTTTCTTGTACAGACCTCAGTTGAAAATGGTAATTCGTGTCCTTCAAAGTATCAAATGTCTAACACTAAGATCTTCTTTAATTTTCACGAATTACCCTCTAAGATCCCATTGTTTACGGCTAATTTTATCGGGAATTCCAAACAAGCTTAATAGTATATAGTGCTTTTCAAACAGAAGTTCTCTTAAAGTGATTTTTATAACTGAAACCGGTAGACTGTATTTTAAAGAAGTTGATAACAATGGTAATTCGTCATGGTAATTCGTGTCGTCCGTTCGCGCTCTTAAAGATCAGTGATATTTCATACATCGTTACTGACGACAACGGTGGTTATTTTTCTCAACGCATTAGGCAATATTTTACGGAAGATTCTACGAACTAGCGATGGTGTTTTCTTGAGAAGGCACAATTAGGTCTGCAAAACAGCGTGGGCAAGATTGAATATCTCGTTGTTCACTTGGTGCGATTTGGACGTGAAAGCGATAAATTTGCCAACGGCAACGCATCATATCAGTTTCCATGGAGTCTATTGTCCCACCTGGCACAAAAACTATTTCCTCTTTTTCTGTACAAAAGATAGGTGCATCGTGCTTAAATTCAATGTCTTTGGAGTAGTGCGACTTGGGAGCTGGTAAGTGTACAGTTTGCCCCTCGAGAAGTAATAGCAAATCGTGCCAAGGGATAATCTTCTCCAACCAACGAAAGTCATTCAAAAAAATTACTTCACGTAATTCAGCACCTACCTAGGCAAAGCTAGTTGTTGCCGGATTTGTAAATATTCTCTATATTGTATTCAGAGGATTTAGAAGGAATGTCTTACCATAGTTACATGGGCCAATAAGAAGGATGTTCCTATTTTTGCCACGCCCTTTAATTAAAAGAGTTCGTACTGCTTCGGCAAATTCTGTTTCTGATATACCATTTCGCTGCAGAATATCTCAAGCCATACATAACCACTGGGTGTTGCATCCTTCAACGCAATCAGTATTTCCATACGTGTTCTTTGACTTCTTTGAAGGTTAGAAGGGGCTTCTTCTATGTCCCAACCAATAGTTAAGGCCTCGTCGACTGCTTTGTACCCGCGATTGGCTATGAATTCCGCGAGATCTGTTTTTCCCTCATTCTTCTAAGATTTTGGCTAGAACTAGAAGTTCAGTTCGTGTTCTAATTCCTCGTTCAACGACAAGCTGGGAACATCAAACACTGATAAGCGAGCCTTTCTCTTGCGTTTGCTTGCTTTTTGCTCTTTCTTCCCATTACCAACACACGTCACACTTGCCTTTTGCGTTTTTGGAGGCTTCAAATCGGGATGATCTGGTGATTGAAAATATTGCTTGTCTTCTTTAGTTGCATATTTCCAAGCAGAATAATAATTTGTGTGAACGCTTGAGAAATGCAATTTTATTCCATGCTTCGTGTCCACATAATTACGAACTTTAAGCCATCTCCGGTAACGATCAAGTTTTACAGCCATATGGTAATGTATGCCCCCGTTCTTATGACTCTCTTCACTACACACCCATTGTACGACACGGCTTTGTGTTTCTGGATCAGAATTTTCAAACGCATCCAGAACTATTACGGCGAAGGACTCACGCGACGAAACTATCTGCTCGTCAGCTTGGCTGTACGTTATCAGATACACACTGCGATGCTGTCTGTTGCTTAGATTGTCGTCTCTTGTACACTCTTGTCCAGCTTCATTCTCCTGAGAGGTCATATTTGCATTTGTTTTCACCAAATTTCTTTCACTATTTTAGCGATATCGATCACCACGAAACGTCTTCAAACAAGCATGAACACAAACGTAAACATATATTCTCATTTTTTAATCTAATTAAACAAAGTCGTTCACAATCCTCTTTGTTCAGAGTTGTCTCTGAATCTATCTACAAATCACAGTCTCTCTAAAGGAAAAGAAAAGACTTTTCAAATATGGAATTTAAAAGTCTCCTTTACCTTCAACAACGGCAAAATAACTTCCTTTTCTGTGCCCTCTTGGCGTGACCACATGTTTCAAATTCCTGTTTTATAGACAACCCCGGTCAAAATTGTAGGAACACTTTATGGGAATTTCCCCCTTCCCCCTTCACAAAGTTGAAAACAGTTGGTGATCACACATTTTCCTGCAAAACTCGCGGTAATCCCCAACTTTGTAAGGGGAAAAGGGGTATAGTGTCCTGAAGTGTCAAGTGTTCCAACAATTAATGTCCGGGGTTGTAGATTAAAACAAGTGGTACAGTTTTTGCACGCTGCCGGCCACTCGGTTAATTACGACACTGTCCAGAGAATGGATAATACCATCGCAAATGACGTCCTTGAAAGATACAAGGAAAGCCGTAACATGTTTGTTCCTCATAACTTCACTGGAACCACACATTTTGCAGGGTACACTCGCTTTGCTGTAGATAACATAGACATAAACGAAGAGGCACTCAGTGGCATGGGCACATTTCATGCAACACAGGTTGCCGCCTTTCGTCGCAAAGAGGAAGGAGAACCAGCAGTGGATATCGAACTGTCTCCTCAGTCAGAAAGGTGACCGGATCTACAAGTGCCATTGGAACCATTGCTAGACAAGAAACCAGAACCTGAACTACAGAAGACAGTAGTTTCTGAGTGGTACAAACCTGACAGGAGCCTAATTGATGAGTCTTACAAGAAGGAACTACCATCATCGACAAAACCGTTGGGAAGGTTAGCCCTTTTGACATCTTCATTGCTTCTTTCCCCCTCCAGGCCTGGAACAATAACTGAACAAGCAGAGTTGAGCAATCCAGTGAGAGACTAGACTTCTCTCAAGGTTACCTCTTCCTTTTAAGAAAATCTGATTGAATTCCTATACATTTTTCATTTTTACCCAGTGGTAGGCGAGCTTCCATAAGACAGGAATCAAGCTCAATGCCTGCGAAGGAAAGTATCTGTGATGGCCCTATTGTTTTTTCCGGTGCTATAGGGATGCCGAGATAATAACACATATCTATTGGTTTTGGTGCAATTTTTGGAAACAATTGGTATTATGGGAGTAGGCCGGATAATTGGATTGAAAAAAAAATTTAAAATTTTGGAATTTTATCCTATTGCTTAAAGTCTCAGTCTTTGGGGAGACCAATTATGTAATCAGAGTGTCCTATTTTTCACTGACAATGAGGCTTTGGTCCATGTGATTAACAAACAATCTTGCCGTGATCCTTCCCTTACGTCTTTAATGTGCAAGCTGGTTTCCATTTTCTTACAACATAATATTCTTTTTAAAGCAAAACACATACCAGAAGTGCGTAATACATTGGTTGATTCTTTCTCTCGCCTGCAGATTGCATCCTTCCATAAAATGGCATCAGTCTCAATGTGTCAGTCTCCAGCAGAGATCCCTCCCCATTTGTTGCCTCAAAATTGACAGATGTAGTAACAAATTTGTTAAAATCTAGTCTCCAACCTTCTTCTGTTCCTACATTGCGCAGAATGCCTGGACATCATGAATAATTCATAATCACTGAAGCGGCAAATTCGAATACAATCGCGCTCTGAAGAGCCATAAATTAGAGAGGAATTGGCCAAAACTAGGCAACTAGGGTTCACAAAATTCACTTTTCCGAGTCTCAGAAATAATAATTTCAAGGTTCACGCATGGCTTCTTGAAAATCAAGGATTGGTCTACAATCAAAGAATGAAATTGAGAAAGTAGAAGTCATTTTTCCACTTGAATATCTGGAAATTTTCGTATGGTCATTTTGGAGAGCAATTTTGGGAAAACTAACATACCTACAAGACTTTCACGCATGGCAAATGGCAAATCAGTCTGTTTTAATTGCGAAAATTGGTCACAAGGAACCTTTACGTTTTTCAGTTTGAAAATTATTAGTCGTAGTTTCATTTGAAAATGGCGCGTTTGGAGCTGGCGAACTATTGCACTTTAATTTAACAACCAAGGAGTCACACACGATAAGTGCCAAGTGACAGCCTTACAACAAAACGCATCGGGAACCTTCTCGCAACCAAGATCCGTCAGCCTCTTATTCATTTTGATTCATTCATATAAATTCATTCAAAAGCGAAACGAAGCCTTTTAACTGTTATACTTACACAAATTTCATTGACAGAAATGCAAAGCAGAAACGGGCTAAAATATACAATCACTTTACATTCACGCACGAGCAAATGTAAGAAACTTTAATGAAGCTCACTGCTGATTGCCACAGGCCTTAATCACACGGCGGCCATCTTGAGTCGCGAGGGATTGAAAAGTTTTGTTTTTGTGCACCGAAACTCGTTTCCAAACATTGAGCAAGAAAGTTCTTTTTCCCGATTGTTTTGCTCTGTTAAACATTAATTCGAGTTGATTCATTTCTTTTGACAAATTTCAGTCTGTCAATTGCACGTAAGAAACTGTGCCGGAAAATAGCAGACTTTTTGGTTATGCTTGTTTTGAACAAGAGGCTGAGTGCTTTTTCCAGTAAATGCGCGAATCTTAAGTGCGAAATCCTAAAACAGGTATTTTGCGAGATCAGAAATGGTAAATGCAAATTTAAAATGTTCGTAAAAGTCAGCTTTTAATGCATTCTCAAAGTGTGATATCCAGAGACAATAGCGAAAACAATAACTTGAAACGTCCTTTGTTTCTTCGCTCCGCCCTGACAAGTTAATGAGTAAAGCAGAATTCCCCAAGGGAGAAAGAGCGCGTAATATTTGACAAATGAGAACCATTTGAGTCATTCTTTGCCCCTAATTTTACTGACCTATGATTTTTATTGCTCTGGAGGTAAATGTCCGGAGAACAATAGGCATTCTGCGCAATGTTTACAGGAGAGCCTGAAACATATTCAATCAATTCCTTAGTTCAATATTTCAATCCTTTGATTTTCCTTTACCAATCTCTCCTACGATACTAGCTTTGTTCGTAGCCTTTTTATATGATCGCAAATATGCTCCTTCAACAGTAACTGCTTATGTGTCAGCTATATCATATTCACATAAGCTCTATGGTTTTCCTGACCATTCTAAGGCATTTTTTTATAGTTCAGATGTTGAAAGGTTATGGGAAGGTAGGTTTCCCACTCGACAAAAATTTGGTTTTATCAACGGAGTTGATAATGTAAATTGGCCACCGTACAGAGATTCTAAGAGCTGACGTTTCGAGCGTTAGCCCTTCGTCAGAGCGAATCCTCGACAGCTGGTTACCTCTGACCTTACCCATTTTGCACAGATTAATACAGGCGACTGCTGTGGTGACAAACTCTGTAGAAAATGCAGCTCTTTTTATGGCCATGTGCTCTTTAGTTTTTTCTGCTTTCCTTAGGGTAGGTGAAATAACTGTTGTGTTAGCCAGATGGCTTGGTGGTCAGATCTATACAGAGCGGACAAATGCTCCAAAGTTTGTGTGAACATAGGCTAGGGCATACAGGTTAAAACTTTGGCCGGTGCCCTGCTTGATCTCTTCTGGGTTTGTATTTATAAAGTACCAAATATGTACGAAAACCACTTTGGTGGGTGGCCTGTGGTTAATACTGCGACTGCGAGAAATTTAGCCTAAATTGTACAGAAAATCTATACACCTGCTTTGAAAAACACTTAACGGCTCTCCATTATCACTATCAGCGAAAATAATGCACAGAACATTTCATTTAGGCCCAGTTTTCGTTTTGACTAGTACTTGGCCTCCACTCGGTCATCCAAGATGGCGGCCTCTATGGGTCACTACACAAACTGTAAGTACCAAAAAATTACCGTGTTTTTCATGCAGGTTTTCTCCCTATTTACAAATGTGCCACTCGAGGAAACACTAAACATTTGTCTAGACAAATTGTATTATCTTGCTGATCCTCCGGCTTTACCCAGGGTTGTTTTACGCAAGGTATTGGAATTTGCCACCAAGAAGAGCCACTTTCTTTTTGATGATAAATACTACGACCAAATCGATGGTGTTGCCATGGGTTCACCATTGGGCCCTGTCTTAGCCAACATTTTCATGCATGCTTTTGAAGAAAAGTGGTTGCTGAACGCCAAAGTTAGTCCTTTATTTTGGAATCGTTACGTTGATGACACATTCACCATGTTTCACAACAAAGACAGTGCAAATGAGTTTTTGCACTATTTGAACGGCTGTCATCGCAATATTAAATTTACCATTGAATTTGAACATAACAATGCAATTCCGTTTTTGGACATTCTTGTCACACCTAATCAAAACAACGCTTTCACAGGCAGGGGTGCCCTTCGCTGCCAAAATGGCTTTGTTTGGTAATGGCGACATAGTAAGCAGTTCTTTAGTGTCTGACGGACAGTTGATCTTCCTTTGACCAACCAAAATCTTTGTTGCAGAACTAGTAGTCGCAGAACTAGTAGCTCACGGCGATGAACATCATCAATCAATAACTTCACAACACGATGGTTAGAAGGCAAGATAATGGGGTGTTTCTCTACTTCTGGTAGCAGCGACTTATGAATTCTTCCTCCAACACGAATAAAGCCACTAGAAGGGCACAGAAATGGGTTTAAATTTGCTAGGTTGCTGTTCTTGAAGACACCATGCTGTTTAACTGACCTAAAATATTCAGGAAAACTAGCTTCTTGTACATGGGTTATGAACCATTCTTCTGCACCTTGTATTTCTAATCCAGTCAAAGAGATGTCAATTCTTTCTTCTTCCTTCACACTTAAGTTGCAAATGAATCTTCTGATCCACGCAACAGTTCTTAAAAGCGACCATACTTGCTGAACCTTGTGAAGTCGATAACTGGTTCTTTGGGTTGCACAATGCAACTGACACTAGCTTTACTCCTTTTTTCTAGATTGACAATTTCCCTGGAAGGTTTAGCCCTTAAATCTTCCAGCCAGTCCTTTTCGGACTCTTGCAACCAAAAGGGCCCTTTCCACCACACCTGACTCTCCCTTAACTGACTTGCAGATAAGCCTCGGGTAGGTAGGCTGGATTGTGCAGTCCTGGGCAATATCTCCAATCACTGGGATCCAACCACGACTGAATCTCAATAACACGATTAGCATCAAACGGTTTCCACCGAGTGGAATGTGGCCAGCTTCTACGCAACGAAAACAAAGACCTTTGCACAATGCCATCCTGAATCTATCTTTCACTGCCAGTGACAGAAAATTAACGCATGACCTAACATGGTGATTCTTTCGACAAACACAGCACTCTTTGACTTGCATAGAAGCACATAGTGCCGAAGTAGATGATCTTCGTGGTGAACTAGAGTTGAAATTCACCTGGCTTACACACTTTGCAGTGCTTTCCTTTGCAGAGGCCTTGAGCTCCAGAGAGGGAGACTCTGGCTCGTACTACTTGTTCTAAGAAAGCAAACAATGTTTCACTTTCACCCAACCACCCAGACCGAACATACCCAACCACTTGATCATAGAATTTATGCATAGACAATGCATCATCAGAGTTCAAATGCGGTAAATGAATCAGGGATCTTATGTGTGCATCGAGGATCAATCTTGGATGACCAAACCTTTCATTCAGGGCTTCAAAAACTGGCTGGTAATTCTCTTGTACCACTGCAAATCCCTTCACTGCTTCAGCAGCTGGACCCTTTAATGATCTCATCAAGTATTCTAATTTCTGTACCTCTGCTATGGCTGAATTATCAACCACAGAGACCTTGATCGACTGGTAATAAGGTTACCAACATAAAACGTTTCCATCAAAGGTAGGCAGATCAATCTTCGTTAGCTTAACTTGTACCTGAGGGCATAACTGTGGGGTTATGGTTGCGATACTCTCCGTTTTCATCTCAGAGACAGATTTACATTCCAGATACTTTGTCATTTTAGACATGTATTCAATAACACACAATTCATAGTCATTACGACTGCTACACTCTGTGTCGATTTCTTCGTCTTCTAACAGAGTACACATTGTGGCTTGCATATCTTGTAAATCGCTCCATTTACAAGCAATATTATCTTTCAAAACCTGAATCATAGCATGATTATCCTGCACTGATAGCACTTCTTCGACAGACTTCAAAGTGTCCATTACAGACTTTCTCAAGAAATTTCGTTTCTTCTTAATAGGTTCCAACTCTTCAGACATTAGAGGAAGCTTTGAGAATATTATCTGCTAAAGACATGTTAGGTTGCAGTTTACTTTCTGAACAAGTAATGGCATCAATACCTGGCATTACAACAACAGAGGGTTAAGAGTCTTTGTGTCAAGCCTTGAATATTCTCCATCAGCAGAAACCTGCTCATATGCACTTGTCCGCCGTATTCCTTCTTTATAGGAAGTGGAATCAACACGGATTCAACAATGAATTTAACAACAGTTGATACACACTGTGTTCCACAAGAGGTTGGTGGCAACAGAAATGCAGCAGTGGTACAAGTTAATGACACATCGTTTAAAAAGGCTGCATGTCATCTTGCTGAATGGATAGAAAGACGACTGCAACAGGCTGGATTAGAAACGTGCAACACTGCATGGAAATATTATTAGATTCTTCTAGTAACTGTAAAATTGGTCCAGAATCAACAATTCCGTATATATGCTTGGAGGACGAAGAGGAGAATGATGATCTTTGTATTGCACTCGACAACTCCTTACAAGAAATGGAAAGTAGTGCGATGGATATAAAAGGAAGTCAAGGTGATGATAATATTCCGTGGGAAATTGAGGGGAAAGAAGTCAGGAACGACACATCACAAGAAAAAGGCAAATACCCGTGGAGTTGCCCTTCAGAGATGCCTCCGCCTGATAAAACAACGGAAATCTTATGGACGGCATACTTAGCGTGATTCAGACATTCTTCACTGAAACCATTTCGAAAAGATGCTATTCAAGCCATCCAATTCGCAATTCTCGCAATTCCATTATAATTCAGCCTACTGCAAGCGGGAAAAGATATGCTTTGAACTTCCCTCTATTTGACGAAAAACTCCTCACCGTAGTGGTTTGTCCAACAATTTCTTTAATTAATTCACACGTTGAAAATTTAAAGCAGAATAATATTGCTTGTTCGTCCCTTGGACCCTCGTCCGGCAGAGCTCTTCTTCAATCCTTGTCGTCTTGTGGTAAGATGAATTACCTCCTTTAATTTTTACCAGGCCTGAATACTTTACGTACAAGGTCAAAAACGAAATTCGTGAAATGAAATCTTCCCTTAGACAAGGTAAATAAAACGTTTGACAGAAGCTCTAAATTCAGGTCATGTTACGACAGCTTCAAATCTTTAAAAGATAATTTTACGGGGGTTCCAATCATGGCACTGACTGCAATGCTGACTGACTCTCGGTTAGCAAATCAAGCAACAAATTATCTTCGCTCGCCTGTTTTTATAACGGGAAGTGTCAACAAAAAGAATACTAAACTAAACGTTGAACAGTATCAAAGGGTCCTTAGGAGAGAAGGGGATGATATGTGGGATGACGTAGCAAGAAATCTAGCCAACACCATACAGGATGACTATGCCTTTGGGTACATGGATTTTAAGGTTGATGTGGAACGTCTTGCCAAGGGTTTAATAAAATCTGGATTGAAAGGCGTGAAAGTGTACCCCAGCAGGATGCCAAGTGACATGAAGGGAAGCCAAGTGACATGAAGAGAAGTCGCGTAAATCTTGTTTTGCGGATTGGGTGTCTGCGAAATATGGCAGTATTGGTACATGAGTTTGGGCACGCGGGTAGAAACAGCCAGTCTTCAGAGGGCGTAATTACGGTAAATGAAAGCGTCGACGACCAGCGTTTAATATATTGGACAAAGGAATGCTCTTGAGAAGAAATCAACGCTAAAAAATCTTGAATACGAACAGTGCTGGAAGTGGCTATATGGTCTTCAGCCTGGGACATGGCTCCGAAAAAGTCTTTAAGAGAATTTCGAGTCCACGGATATGTTTGAGCTTTCCACAAGTGGAGAATGCCGTTCCAGCTGTGAAATGTCTTCGGCCACGAAATTCAATTGCAAAGAAACAGGTGTCCTCCTGCTGAAAGCTCTCGAAGAGGTCGCAAAAATTCCTATAATTAGGTCTGGAGTGAGTGAGGACAAGGTAATATCTTGATTGCACAGTTCTAAGAGAGCTTGGATGGCCTCCTCTGATGTCCAAAAGCACTTAGACTCTTCCCACAGTTATTCCAAAGGAGCGCAAGTGGATGGTTTTCCAGTTAAAAAGGAATGGTGGTCAATCCACTTATGACAATGAGTACATTTCAGCTTTGTCAAACTTTCATTCAATATTAATCGTAAACCAAAACTTTACAAAAGCCCACGATCCTATTCTGTAACAGGAAAAAGGGTGGCCTTTCTTTCAACACCATATGACCTATTTATACGACATCCTGACATATTTGAGGAAACCACACCAAAGAGAGTAGGTTCCAGAGGACTTAATGATGGTAATGATTCTGCGTGCAGAAACAAACACTATTTACCAAAGATCAGGGAGCAATTAGCAAACTCAGGCTTGACAAACTGGTTTGATGTCAAAGAAAATTCTGCCCAAGAATATCCCGGATTCGATGCTCCGTCTGACCGATTGGGTTATCGCCCTGATGTCAAAAAAACAGAAGACTTTGGATCTTCCCAAAGACCATATTTTATGTGGGATGATTGTCAATTGACAGGGACAGGGACATCCACCCAAAAGGTGCATACAAAGATAGGCAAAGCAAAAACAGACGTATGGATCAGGCGTGCATTTTGCGAGGGCATCAAAGTTTGCACTTTTGAAGGTCGTACTTATACTGTTAGCAATCGACAAAGGCTTAGCAAATGCAGACAACATGTCAAAAAACACCCTCTAAAAGCAATGGATAATTGTCCCACTCAAATCATCTACGTCTGGTCAGTGAGCGATGATGGGAGGAGCTGGATTGGGTTCTTACCAGGGACAACGCATAACCACCCGAAAACAGCTCCTCACACCATATCACAAGCTGTAAAAGTAGACATTCAAACAGCAGTTAGAAAGGATTGCTCTCTCTCCACAAAACAGCTTCAGAAAGGATATGGCATCGGTTTTATTCCAGCTGAAAAATCGCCTGCAGCTTCCAATCCATGCAGAATTAGGCGAGACCCAAATATAATATAAGACGTATTCGGAAATATTTAACTAAAGACATAACTGAAAAACTTGTCCATGCTTTTGTGATTGGAAGAATCGACTATTGCAATAGTATTCTGTATGGGCTGCCTGAGGTACATGTAAACAAATTACAACGCGTTCAGAATTCTGCTATCAGATTGATAACATATACATCACGGATCTATCATATAACTCCAGTACTTGGTGGTCTAGCTGTCATCGCACGTAAAGGGTTTCAAGTTACGGAAAATGAAGGCTGCATGTTTTCTACGTTTGAACACTTCGATTTAACTATCACCTCTGGTAACAAGGTTTTTTCGCCTTGTGACAGTATATCAACCTCCACCGTCCAGAAAAAATGGTTTTACAGTAGAAAGGTTTTTCTCTGAATTCTCTTCGTTCTTAGAGGGGTTAACTGTTACATCCTATCAATTCCTTCTTTGTGGTGATTTTAACTTCCACATTGACGATAATGGAAACGCATACACCAAACAATTCCACGATCTTCTTTTTTCTGCTGATCTGAAACAGCATGTTAATGGCCCTACCCATCGTCTGGCTCATACTCTGGATCTTCTGATCACTCACGAGATGGATACCTTAATTTCTCATATAGGAATTCTACCAGATCCTCTCTCTGACCATCAAGTGGTCGTGTGCTTCATACATTTACCGCGGCCTCCTGCCACTCATATAACTGTTACGCGTCGCAAGACTCGTGACATTGATCTTGATGCTTTTCAGAAGGACATTTGCTCTGTCTTCTCTAAGGTTTCAGTTGATGACTTGGACGGCATGCGCCTTCTACTTAACAAGTATGCCCCAGAACAAACAAGGAATATAACCCTAAGGCCACACGCGCCCTGGTTCTCAGATGAGCTTCGAGAATTAAAACGTGTTAAAAGGTGCTGTGAAAGAAAATTTCAATCCACCAAGTTAACAATTGACAAGCAAATTTATTATCAAGCCTGCTGCAATTATAATCGCCTGCTAGAGGTTTCAAAATCCAAGTACTTGAAGGATAAATTTAGTACGTCTGACATGAAGCAACTATTCAAGCTCGTCGATGGTATGTTCAGCGTAAAGTCTGCTCCAATTTTACCGAAACATGATTCTCTTGATCACTTGGTGGAGAGTTTTAGCAACTTCTTCGAATCTAAAATCACCAATATCAGATGTTCTCTTTCTCAACAACTATTCTCTTGGCCCAAATGTGGGACTAACCCATCGTGCTCTACCTCCTTCAGTCAGTTTGATTGCATCTCTACTAATGGTCTCAAGACTATCATTCAGTCATCAAAAAGTAAAAGTTGTGCTCTCGATCCAATACCTACTTGGTTGTTAAAGGACTGTATTGATGTTCTGTTACCTATTCTAACTGATATCATGAACGCGTCTTTGGATCAGGGCATTTTTCCCTCTCTTTTCAAGAAGTCATTGGTTCACCCTCTGATTAAAAAGGATAACCTTGATGCCGACGTCTTTGCCAACTATCGCCCCATTTCCAACCTATCGTTTCTCTCTAAGACGTTAGAGAGAATAGTGGCTTCCCAGATTGAGGGTTATCTCACTACCAATGGCCTATTTCCTAAAATGCAATCGTTTACGAGACATCTGGTTTGTCTCTTCTACTGGGCAAACCTGCCCAGAGGGAAGGAGCACGAACAGGACTCGAGGTCCTATGCGAGGTGCTCCACCCTACCCTATCCAGACCAGAAAGACCAGACCACAACACCGGGAACTACATGCCCTACTCTTTACGACAAGTGTGCGGGTTCTTTTGAGTCCCACAGGGTTGTGAGACGGGACCTCCGGCTTATCGTCCTTATCCAAGAAGACTAGAGAGTCTAACCACTTGCAGATGTAATTACAGAGGCAGCACTTTCTCCTCAGTTATTTAAAGACCCTGAGTGTTGGTCCGGCTGGAGTTGAACTTACGACCTCCCACGTGACAGCCCGGTGCTCAACCAACTGAGCCACCGGTGCGCGGTTAAAACAGCGTACAGAAAGCATCATAGTACTGAAACTGCTCTTCTGCGAGTTCTTAATGATATTTATCAGGCCATCGACAATAAATGCGAAGCTGTTCTAGTGTTATTAAATCTGTCTGCTGCTTTTGACACGATAGACCACGCTATTCTTCTCGATAGGCTTCGGGATCGCTATGGCTTCTCTGGAACGGTTCTTTGTTGGATTGAATCGTACCTTAAGGATCGTCCTCAATGCATTGTCCTTGATAAGATTCCTTCTCGACCAAGATATTTGTCTTGTGGTGTCCCTTAAGGGTCTGTCCTGGGACCACTGCTATTCTCGCTTTATATCGCCCCTCTTGAAGATATCATCTCTGCACATGGACTCGACACAATGATCTATGCTGATGACACCCAGCTCTACATTTTTATGCGTGAAGGGAACCGTGTTGTTGCTTTAGAAAATATCAGTCTGTGTCTGGATGATATTATAAGTTGGAATTTATGCAATATGCTTAAATGTAATCCGTCAAAGACTGAAATTATCCATTTTTCTTCGCGTTTTTCACCTCCTAAACCAATTGCTTTGATTAAAGTTGGCCATCACTACGTTCAGCCTACCAGTGTTATCAAAAACCTTGGAGTCACGCTTGATTCGCATCTCACCTTTGTTCCTCATGTCAACAACATCTGTCGCGCTCTTTCCCATTCGTTTCATTTCATTGGCAGAATTACCAATAGTCACTGCTCGAGATCTGTCCACTGGGTCAAATGGTGGTTGAGGGAGCGAATTCTTAAGATGTTTTGTAAGGGGTTCACATTACGACATTTTGAAGACTGGGACGGTTCTGCGAATACCAACAAACCCCTAGAGTATTTGAACCGCCAGTCCATCGGTGATGGATGCAGCAATATCTCTGTTTTGATGAAAAAATTTATTTAGAAGACCCCTTGCATCCTGTCAAGATTGTGGCCTATGAACAAAACATCAACATCAGTTATGAAAGCACCAGCCAGGAAGAGAAAAGGAAGCGCTCTTGACTTAGTTTGAGAGGAACTCCTAGCTCAGAAAACGATCAAGACATTCATCTGGGCAAGACACCACCTGACAAAAGGGCTAGCCTTGATATACGTTCATCAAGGAAAAAAATGGGAGAGGCAACGGTTGGCAAGAGGGTTGAAGTGGAATACGACGAGAAAGTCGATGGAAAAGTCAAGTACCTTAGGTGGATACGTGGAACTGTCATAGAGTATGATAGATTGATAGTTTCCAGATGATGTGGATTGGATTCCTACTCTCAGAAGCAAGGATGTTAGAATCCTGGAGTAACCTTTTTCCGACTTAATTAAGGGCACAATTAACTGTTCCTGAAATTTACTACGACGTTTACGGCAAACCCCAAACCTCAGGGAGAAATTTTCGATCTAAATAAAACATGCTTAATTTCAAGCTATTTTCTGTCGCGTAGCTACAGCCGTGTATAAAATTCTCCAAAGAGCTAAGTAAGTTAAACCAAGGAAATGTTCATGTTTTTATGACAAGTCGTAGCCTTCCGTGTGCTATTTGGCTTTCAACGGATACACGGATATTTAACAATTATTCCGCAAGCACCCATTGGATAAGAGATGATAGATAGTCAACGAGGCACGTAACAGCAAATTGCCTACGATCATCTCATCCAACAAGGGCCAGTGGAATAACTGTTTTATTCAAAACGCTCACAAATTATGGATAAATCTTCCCTGCTTTATTTTGTAAACTGATGCGTGCAGTTACTGATATTTGTAGAGCATGGTAATAGCTCATATACCATGATGGCTGAGCCAATCAAAACATCCAATTATCCAGTTTTTAATAAATAGAGGATATTACACTGTGGCGAGAAGATATGAACTTTATGCTTGAGTGACAAGAACAATATCTCACGAGTGAAACATTGTTCTTACCCGGAAGGACATAAAATTCATATCTTCGTGCTAATGTGTAATTTTATTTTAATTTTTATGACAGACAGGAGTGTTTTACTCACCATTTTTCTTTCTAACACAGAGCGCAAACTTTATACAAGCTCAGTGGCAGGAGTTTCCTCAATTTTAACATTTTTTCTTCACTTGCAAGGAACTCCTTGAATAATTTTTAAGTTGTATGAAGTTTTGTTCTTCTTGTTACCATTTCCTTGCATGTTTCTCGGAGAAGGATTTTACGTCAGCTTCACACATCTCCACCAATCTACCGCTCGTCATTTTTCACTTACTATTTGCACAAAACAACCATGCAAAGGCGGAAATGACGTCATCAATATCCTCACTAGTGGGTACATGTATATGGAAAAGACGCCACTCGGGTCCCATATGTATTTTCAAATGAATTTTATGAGTGGTATATTTTCCAGTAAAACACTCATGTTTACATAATAAAAGTCTCTTTACTGTGACATGTTAAGCTTTCATGCAGTGTTTGGTAATCTTCGAGTGATATATGAAACTTACGTGTGTAAAAATAGCAGGCAACAGAAGTCTCAACATAAAAGCCAAAGTGGCGGCTTCCAGGAAATTTAGGGATGAAACTAGTTTGTATACGGAATTTCCAAAGGAAAGCAAAGGAAAGGAACTTTATTTAAGTGTCTAGTCGTTCTAGCGCTGAAGCACTAATTGGGGACACTGTAAATTGAAATTAACAATTAACACAATTCAAGTCAAAGGTTGGTTTTTGAGGAGAGAGGAAACCGGAGAACCCGGAGAAAACCTCTCGGTGCAGAGTAGAGAACCAACAAACTCAACCCACATATCACACCGAGTCTGGGAATCGAGCTAGGGCCACATTTGTGGGAAACGAGTGCCCTCACCACTGCGCCATCCCTGCACTCACTCTCGTTCTAAGATCCCATCGTTTCTCTTAGCTGGCTTGGTCTTGGCACGAGAATACGAAGCAGTCTGGAGACATTCTAGGATTTCTGGAATTCATATATGAGTCGTAAATAGTACTAAATATGGCGGTGCACACAAGCATTACATTCAAAGAGTCTCTATCCTAAGCTTTAATTAAGTAGCCTCAACTTAAAGAATGTGCCCCTTCATAACAGAAGGAAGCAAAAAGTAAACTTATAAACAAAGACACTCTAATTATTTTACTGAACGGCTTCCTGCATCGCCCATATATTTTTACTTTCGGTTCAAGATTTTATTGTTTCCAAGCTAACCAATGAAGAATTTTCTATACCTTCAGAGCCCTTTGCTTTCTCGTGCAAAGGTCTCACCTAAGATGGTATCTGGGAACAAGAAGGCAGCTAATAAAATTTACTTCTTGGCGTGCTGTTTCTAAAAGATAAGTTTGGTGACCCCCCCTTTTTTTTACGGAGATCAATTCCTTTTCCTATTTCTTACAAAAGTTGTAACTATAAGAAATATTTTTTTTTTTGTTTTCTTCCCTCGTTCTATCAATTTCCCATGAAATCATCTGAACCACTCACTCTTAAAAATCTAAGTGAAGAGACACCTAAAACAGAATAAGTTCCTTTGGTCATGGGTGGAAGTTGAAAATGCGAAGAACAGCGAGCGGGACAAAGCAACTCGGGACAGTTATTGTTTTGACTGCTTTACAGGCGATGCTACTTGATCGGACACAGATTTCACAAAATCCAACAGCAAAAAATTTGAACGAGCAGTCAATTACAACAGGGATGTTGCATATATTATTGCACAAAAAATAAATGGAATAGTAATCTTGCGGTTAGCTAATGAAATTAAAGCTTACTTGCTTAAGACAATAAAAAAATTGTCATCGTGCTCTATTTACATGTAACTCATGTGAAATTACGCTTAGTTACCTTCTGTAAGCAAGATGTTGTTTTGCTGCCTTTCCCTCCGTCTCTGAATTTCTCTTTCACGTTCCCTTTGCCAGTTTATTCTAGTCCTCTCTTGTTCTGCTTGGCAAAGTTCTTCACTACGCTACAATTTTACCTCTGCTCTCTATCCCTAACTCGATCCCTTTGGCGATCCTCTTCGATACCTCTTTGCCTGATCATTTTTGCTCTCTGCCACTCCCTTTCCCTTTGCTCATCACATAAACCCTGTCTCCTGCCTATTGCATTACTCTGCTGTTACCTGTTGGAATGATAGCTATCATCTTTCGTTTTTTCTCAAGATGAAGCCATTTAGAGCCAACACAAGTCGATCAGATAAACTGGTTTCGATCTGAGCATAAGAAACCAACGAGGGACGTCAATATGATTTTCCCGCCTGAAAAACACGGGTTAGCAAATGCAACGCCCGCCACACTACTTCCCGCCTTGAAAAACTTCCAAACATTCTGTCCCCAGAGTCTGCCTTGCCTCCCCACTTCCACCTCGACAGTTGTACGGCGTATGATGAGGTCATAACCAAAATTTCTCGTATCGATTGATATCCCAATTAAATCTTACCCATCATTCTCCGCTGACGTGCCCAAAGCGCCCAAGTTCCGCTATTAGGGAGCTTAAGATTTTGCAACGGCGGCGGCAACAACAACGGCGCAAAACAATGTCATTGGTTAAAAGAGAATAAATAATCATGCTGCACGTGCAGCACGGATTTTAGGACGGATTCTTGGGGTACTCATGGGTAAGGATGAGGTGAAGTTAGCAAATTTGAGGTTTTGATGAAAACATGAGCATGCAACAGAGAATTTTCTATTCTCTATTTTCACTTTGTAATTGCTCATACCAATTTATTTTTAGGATACTTCGCCTAAATTGTAAGAAGTGAAGGAGATAAAATAACTGCGAAAGAATTGTGATAAAGCAAAGTGATATTTTGAGGTGACGTTTTCCTTGAAGCTTAAGACCCCTATTAAACTCGGCGGGGAAAGAGTGACTGCTTGAAGTCTAATTTCCCAGTTTACTAAAGAAACTGCGAAGTTGGTCATCGCTACAAATACTCGGCAAAGAGATATTTCGCAATGACTACACTGGGAATCAAGAACTCACTGCAAATAGTCACACGCATATTTTCCAGTTAATAATCTGCGAAGTTGGTTATCGCTAGTACAAGTAGTCACAGGATTTTTTTGAAATGAACAAACTGCGAAGTACGAGCTTGCTACAAATATTGAGATACATATTTAACTGAGAAACAGGTGATTTCTACAAATATTCTGAGGAATATCTCACAATGAATAAACTGCGAAGTAAGAGACCACTACAAATATAACTTGGGGATTCCTACAAAAATATTGTGAGGAATATTTCGCAATTAAGAAATTGGGAAGTACGAGCTCACCACAAATATTGAGATGCATATTTTGCAATTAATTTCTTGCGAACTTGGTGATTGCTACAATATTGTGAGGAATATCTCGCAATGAATAAACTGCAAAGTATGTTCTCACAACAAATATTGAGCTGCATATTTTGCAGTTAATTAACTGCAACCTTTGTGATTCCTACAAATATTCTGAGGAATACTTTGCAATGAATAAACTGCGAAGTACGAGCTCACTACAAATATTGCGATACATATTTTGGAATTAATTAACTGCGAAATACATGTAGGTGATTGCTACAAATATTCTGAGGAATATCTTTCAATGAATATACTGCGAAGTACGAGCTCACTAAAAATATTGAGATGCATATTTTGCCGTTAATTAACTGGAAACTTGGTGATTGCTACACTAAAGTATGTTTTTGAAAAACTTTTGATTTACCTCGAAATTTTAATATGAATATCTCTTGTCTTATAAATGTTTTTAACATTCAGATATGTTAAAAAGAAATTTTTTTTGTTTTCTCGGTAGAGACAATTTATTCCTAGGACAGTGTGTTTACGAAGTCCTGTGGCTTACAAAATTTATTCTTTTTGAGATACACACTTTGAGGACACATGATTGAAAACGCTTGACTTTCTAGTTTACAATGATACCAATTTTAAAAGTTTTGAACGTAAATAATTAAATGGAATGAAACTCTATCAGTTCGAGTACCAGACAGTTCAATTAGTAGTACCTAAGGTGCAAGAATCTTCAAACCTGTAAACTCCTGTTCAGCTTGATACAAAACGGTGTCCAAGAATGGGTCATGATCGGATATTGTGCC
>NC_090883.1:5748036-5755536 GCF_036669925.1 Montipora capricornis
CAACATCAATCTTTGCGATGGGAACTTTCCTTGCCGTATTGTCAATGAGCAGCATAACATTAAATTCGCCAGTAAACTGATCCTCAGACACAAGGTCCCTCTTTACTACAATTCCACTACAACCAGTATCTCTCAGGACATCAACAGGTTTCTCTCCAACTCTACCTTTCACGACAGGCATTTTACTTCTCACTCCAGTCAACGGTTCAACACAAGCACTACTTAACAATGGAATCTTCTTACCACAGGCTAACAGCAGCTTATCATCTTTAATACAGGCCTTAACTTCTTCATCAGTAGGTTTATCCTCAGGTGGTTGAACTAAACAACTGGCACTCACTTGACCACGCTGCACAGGGTTACCATCCTTACTTTGTCCTCCTGATCTGCGTCCACCTGATCGACAGTTTCTAGCTTCATGTCCCTGCTTACCACATAGGAAACACTTTCTTGTTAGGGTTGGGCAGTTGACAGCTTTATGACCTCGGGTGTTGCACTTAAAGCAATGCAGAGCTGGTGGATTAATCTGCATGTTCTTGGCTTCGTCCCTCTCAGGCTGCACTGTTGGCTTTCTGCTCGCTGAGCTGAACAAATGTTTACCATGAGCCTCCAAGTACTGGTCAGCGATCTTCGCAATCTTTGCTAGAGTCTCAGGTGCCCTTTCTCGCAGGTGAATTGCCAAATCCTTAGGGCAAGAGTCAATAAATTGTTCTTTCACGATCAAGTCCTTAAGACCATCAAAGGTTTGCGCGGTATCCGAAAGCTCTAGCAAACGTAACAGGTATCTGTCCAGTCGTACAATAAACTGCTCCGGACTTTCGTCAACTTCTGGTTTGGATGTTCTAAATTTTCGACGATAGCCGTCTTCGGTAAGGTCATATCTCTTCATTAACGCAATCTTTACCCTGTCATAATCCTTGGCTGCGTCCTCCGATAGACGTGAATACACTTCTAGTGCCCGTCCAGACAACAGAGCACTGAGCTTCGATGCCCATCCATCTTTTTTCCACTTAGCTGTCTCGGCAAATCTCTCGAACCTTTGCAAATACGCGTCCAAATCGTCTTTACTATCAACAAACGAGGGTAGTTTAGGTGCCTTAGCCCGCTCCTCTCTCACTTCAGGACGTCCGTCCGCATTCTCCACAGCCAAACGTGCAATCTCCAACTCGTGTTCTCTTTTTGCCGCTTCAATAGCCTCTTTCTGTTTCAACAGTTCGGCTTCCATCTCCAATTTTCTTAGTTCGCGTTCTTGTCGCCTAGTTTCTCTCTCTTCGTCTTCTCTTCTTTTATCTTCTTCAAGTAATCGACGCCTCTCTTCCTTTTCTTCTTCAAACCGCCTACGCTTTTCTTCTCTTTCTTCCTCCAATTGTCTTCGTTTTTCTTGTTTTTCTTCCTCTTCCCTCCTTCTTTCTTGTTCTAATTGTCTGCGTTTTTCTTCACGTTCTTCCTCTCTACGTTTCTCTTCGCGTTCTTTTTCTTCTTGTTCACGCACAAATTCAAGCAGCTTTTCTCCTTCCAGACCAAACTTTTCGCCAAGCTGAATAAATTTCTCCATTTTCACAGCACTAAAATTCCACGGCTCTTTCACTCGCTACAACTTTTTTCCACAGCGCAGCTACTTCCTTCCAAGTTGTGATCCTTTCCTGGTTTCTGTAGTCGGCAAACAAATGAATTCCTCTCCCGGACAGGCCCCCAATGTTACGAGTTCGTGTGTTTTGAGGAAAGGTAGTTTGCAGACTAATCTGAACGCAGGGTTGTCGGAACAACAACAAGAAGATTTATTCCAAAAATGAACGTAGTTTCCACGAAGTAAAACTCTGAATAACTCGTACTCGATAAACTTACACGGCCTCCGCCAACTTGAATAAACACAGCTTCTGTCACACTTGACTAAACACGGCCAACGCCAACTCTCTTCGCTTGTGAAAAACTAGTTAGAAAAAAACTCCGCTTGTACTCGTCTACTTATATACTCTGACAATAAACTTCTAGAACTTTCTAAATTAGTAATGAATCTAATTATAGAAAGATTACGAAACACACCAATTTAGAAACGCTTACGCACGAACCTAAAAATAAACAAACTACGAACTCTCGCGAAGCTTCTAGACAGTAACGCTTGTCACGCAATACTATTTTTCGTAACAGTTGGTTTTGGCTACTGTGAATTTTCTTGACATGGGGTGTTGGTCTGCCCCCAGATTATTTAAAAATCTTACAGAAACCAGGGAACTGGCAACGAAATTCTTCTTTGTTCTCGGGAACTACAGGAGCAACTTGGTCTTGATGGACGAAAGGTTTTTGCTTTTGAAAATAAGTTTGGCTGGCCGTTGTACGTTATTGAGGACTGTAACGCGGTCATAAAACTTTGATCGTATAAAATCGTCCACTGGGTTTCTTGCTGCAGATGATCTGTGAGTGAACTTCAGCCACAAAGTTGAATTTTCTTAACACCTGGGATTTACAATTTCCCCTCGTCACGTAACCTTGACTGTTAAATGCCATCGATCTGTGGGAGGTTTTTGTTACTGTTCCTCGCAAATATTTTTGCAGAAACCATTCCAGGAAATCTGCATCAAAGCGTCTTCCACTCAGTGTTTGGCAATATTGTCCTGATCAGTTGTGGAAGAGCCCAGAAAAGTACATTACTGTAACAGAATAACTTTTTCACATTTATAAATGTAAGTTTGCAAAACGGCTACAAAAACACATGTGCAGTAAAGCTTTGGAAGCATGCAAACACTTCAGGTACATTATATAATAATAATAATAATAATAATAATAATAGTAATAATAATAGTAATAGTAATAATAATAATAATAATAATAGTAATAAGCCTTACAGCTTTAGTTAGATGCGTACCCCTGACTGAAAATTCTTTAACACTAAAAATTAGTATGAACACCAAATAATAATTATTAACAATTATTATTTGCCGAAGGCAAGGTGAATATCGGTTAATAAAAGCCGAGATGAAGTTGAGGTTTTTATTCACCAACATTCATAGAGTCTAAGGGAATATCGAAACAATAATTTAAATTTGCCTGACAATAGAAGCAACTCAATTTCTTAGTAAATGATGCCATCATGCAAATCGCCTATTACATAGTTGATTATTTGAATAATACACATTTTCTTTAAAACAATTAATTTATTCGTCTGTCACCTCAACAAAACAGCTTGTGGCTATTTTGAAAAACCGCTTAGGTGATTATCACGTAAGAATAATAACCTCAATGACAACCAATCAGCGCACAGAACTTTCAGTAATTATACTAATAAGCATATAATTCCTATAGCACAAGACAATAATGAACAATAATATTATTATAATTCCATGAGTGCATGTTGATATGAGGTCAACCACTCAATTATATCCATTAATTACTGTTTTATTAAATTTTCATTTGATTCTTAACACTTGGACAAATTTAAAGCCAATCAGTTTCCAGCGTGGTAACACTTGACGCAATCAGTTTCCATATTATGTCATACTGTATAAGAGCTGTTAACTGAGAGTGAGTGAACCAATCAGAAAGCTAAAAACACAGTATCGGTGGTTCAAAATTTCATAATGTAAGGTATTATCTTTCCCCTTGTGCTTACACTGTCATTATTCACTTTCTGTGTAATGGTTTTATCATTGTTTTTGTTTGTTGGAAATGGTAGCCATACCTGATTTATGAAGAAACTGAAGTTGTGCAGTAGTACAGCAACCTACTTTTACTCTCTGCAGATTAGCTTTCTTGGTTCACGGAAAACCCTTTTCATTAATGTAAATACATTGTGGCATGGAAGATATTTTCAAACAGGTCTGGAGAATGTTCACCACCAAAATTTCCCATTTTGTCTGGATCATACAGTACCGCCTGGAAGTATTGACCCCTGTACCGCGTTATTGCCGCGTCACCCTGTCGCGACTTTCCCTCGGTATTCCCGCGGTAGGCCGCTTTTCTGCCGAGGGTAATTTGCGGCTAGGCTCCAAAGTTGCCGCGGGAAAGTCAACCGAGGTAAACCCTCAGTAATTAAAATTCCGCGGTAGAGTTGGGCTTCCGTTGACTTTGTGTTTCGATAAGGTTTTGTAGATTGTAATGTTGAAATCCCACCGAACAACAGAAACTGAACAAGTTTTGGCTGTAAATTGCGAACAGCAAAGAGGGTTATAGCCGCTGATCATGCACCTTGGTTTCCTTTTACATGCGAAAAGAATATCCGTACTGTAGCTAGATTCCGACCACATATGAAACCTTCTTTGCGACATGCAGTGATTATTTCGAAGACTTATGGTGGACTATTCATTCGAAGGTTCGACGCTTGTCCCACTTGCGTGGACTTCGCCGTCATTTTATACATTTAAGTTTATGGGAGAAAATGTCCCCTTGTTTTTTGCAGCTCAGCGCACGGAACATACATTTATTCATTTATTATTTCGATATCCTGCAAACAGGAGAGGGTTTTGGCAATATTTACAAACTGAAAGCTTACATGTTCAGGGTGAACGGCTCGAAAACCTTGCGTGACCAAGTTACGACTTCTTGTGGTTTCCTACTGCAGTATTACTTTCTAAGGTTGTTTAGTGTAACAAATCACAAAAAAGAAAAACACTCCAAGGAAAGAACCCAAGATATCAAACCCCTGAAATAGTCGAAAATTTTTTGATCTAAACTGAAAAGATTGTTTTCGTGCTCTGGGTAATCATTGGTGCATATCGGCGTGGTTATGCAAATTTATCACGAGTGGACGCCCACTGCGAAAAGAGTTGCACGTGAAAGTGCAACGTGAGTACTGGAGCAAAGATGGTTCGAACATTCTAAAGTTTGTTTCGCTTGCTGGTTTTGCATTTCTTAAAATTCGTATGCAAACGATGAGCATTCAGATAAGTAAGAGACTTCTTTTCTCCACTAACTACAGTCTATCCTTAAATTTATTTTCCATGCGTAATCAACATGCTGCAATTAAAAATTATTTATGGAAGTCAAGTAGACTATTGCACGAATGATAAAACAACGCGAAAATGTATTTTGCTGCAATTGCTATGATATAACAATTTATTGCTGATGAAAAGCGATGAAAAAAGAAACCATTCTTAAATTATTCGTCGGTATGTTTGGTCTCAAAATAGTACCGACAGAGGCTCCGATGCCTCGGAAGAATGTTGCGATTAAAATTGAAATTTGACAAGTTTAACAATAATACAATGTATGTGGAAGGAATACCTGCTTTTAACCAAAATGGCGATGATAAAACGAAGACAATCGCACAAGTTTGAATTTCAGGTCTCCAAATAAAATAAAGTCACGCTTAGGAGATACAATTGAACCATTTTCAAAACCAAACAAATAATTTCTCACGCACACATACAGTTTTACAACCTGGAGAACAACGAGTGTTGCGTTGGCTGGATAATCAAGCTGTCGCTTACACTGTATCTTTAAAGAAGTCTTCAGTTTTACATTATGTAAAGATTATAAAATTTGAGTCCTTACGTAAATGGCACACTTTCTCATTTTGATTACAATTTCTTGCATTAAGAATCGATTCTTACATGAGATGTAAAATTTGACAGTCTTCCGCTTATTTTACAAGAGCAACAGATCATTGTTCTTTCCCGCGGCAAGCCTCGTCTTTTCTCCCGCGGCAAAGTGCACCTCGGTTTTACCGAGGGAAAAAAATTTGCATACCTCGGTGCCGCGCGTCCACTACCTGCGGCAAAGACGAGGTATTGCCTCGTCCCTAGGGGTCAATACTTCTAGGCGGTACTGTATAAGTTCTTTCCTCCTTTTGTTTAGTGGTTGACTAGTGACTTGTGAAATTGTATGGTGCACAAGAGAGCTAAATGCATTGTCTCCTTTAGTTGTAAAACATATATTAAAGGAACACAAATAATATTGTCATTGTTGTTGAGTAATGTTAGGATTTAGTACTGCCAGTGGTATTACAAGTGTCTCTTTTGAGTGGATTCCCCAATTTTCTGCTAACTTGACCCAAACAGATATATATAGGTGGAGAACAAATTTGGGAAAATGAAAGGAAAAAATACTAAACATACATCAGTTGATTATTACAATACACTATTTGTTTTGTTCAATATTATTTGCACTAGAAAGAAAATTAACGACCATAAGAATTAAGTCTGTGATAAGGAAAAGTTTGTTCTGACTAAAACCTATATTGGAAATTTAGGCATTTGGGGTGCTTTTTCACAGGGTTACATGTGCATGGTATTAATTTTTATGTCAGTCCAAAATTTTTCTTGAAAACTGTGTCTTCTCTATAACTTTGTCCTTTTTTGTGAAGCATGACATTTTCTTCTCTCAATTCAACATTTGATTTGTGTTGCTGATCTTGTTTTTCCAGCAAAAGTGTGTTATGTTGAATAATAATTATTTTTGTTATATAACTGTTTTTGCCCCCAGCAGCGCATGCTCTCATTGGTTACTTCAAGGTCACATGACATCTAACAATAACACTTTTGCCGTTCAAAAGTCTCTGAGCCAACAGCCTGTGGCGCTCAATATAATGCTAAGCAGTGTACTGCTGTCAGTGGTGTGTGTGTCTTGGTGAAGGGAGGGGGGCGGGGGGGTTAGTGCTGCAAAGGCATTGGCATGTCATTGTCGTAAATGAGCTAAACCCAAATACTTATCTTCATGTTTTTTTGTGAAAGTTTTTGTTTTCGTTCTCGATTTTTCTCTGCTTAATATCCAGCTCCTGCCTTTGATCCTTGAGGGTTTTCTACGTGTCTGACTAATTCTGTGTAACTTAGTGCTTCAGTTCTCTTGGCAGATTTTTGGCACTGACAAAGAAGGGGGCGTAGAATCTATATTGAGGGGTAGGGAAAATTCAATTCAGGGCAGATTATTATTGCAACTATTGTAATGTTATTCCATCACTCACCTTCATTGGTGAAATGTATTCATCCACACTTTTGCCGTTCAAAAGTCTCTGAGCCAACAGCCTGTGGCGCTCAATATAATGCTAAGCAGTGTACTGCTGTCAGTGGTGTGTGTGTCTTGGTGAAGGGAGGGGGGGGGGGGTTAGTGCTGCAAAGGCATTGGCATGTCATTGTCGTAAATGAGCTAAACCCATATACTTACCTTCATGTTTTTTTGTGAAAGTTTTTGTTTTCGTTCTCGATTTTTCTCTGCTTAATATCCAGCTCCTGCCTTTGATCCTTGAGGGTTTTCTACCTGTCTGACTAATTCTGTGTAACTTAGTGCTTCAGTTCTCTTGGCAGATTTTTGGCACTGACAAAGAAGGGGGCGTAGAATCTATATTGAGGGGTAGGGAAAATTCAATTCAGGGCAGATTATTATTGCAACTATTGTAATGTTATTCCATCACTCACCTTCATTGGTGAAATGTATTCATCCATGTGGCAAATTCTGTAGTCTTTGTGAGCCAGTAGCAAGTGGCCCTCGAATAAAAATTTTCTAGTCTGGTGAACTGTTTTGCTGGCATCAAAAGCCAAAAAAAGCGCTTTGCACATTGAACTAGAGCAC
>NC_090883.1:5765536-5768036 GCF_036669925.1 Montipora capricornis
AGATAATAAGATAACAAGATAACAAGATAATATCAACAAAGATCTACAACGAATCCGTGATTGGTACATTGAGAACTACCTCCTGCTGAACCCAGACAAGACAAAGTCAATGGTGTTCGGCAGTCAACAGATGATTTGCAAATTGCCAAGATTTAAACTGTCTTTCCTGAGCAAGGAACTCCTACAAACAGACTCCGTTAAGGACTTAAGGAGTGATATTTGATCCCACTTTGTCTTTTGATTGTCATATCACAGCTCTCGCTGCTTCTTGTTTCTCTAGGCTTGCTCAGATAAATCGTGCAAAGCAAGCTTTCAATTCAAACTTACTTGTAGTTATAATTAACGCGCTGGTCTTTAGTAAACTCTATTACTGTTCCACAGTCTGGTCTAATACATCTGACAAAAAGTTACTTAAATTGGAACATGTACAGAACTTCGCTGCTAGAATAATTAGCGGAAAGAGAAAATTCGATCATATTACTCCAGTGCTACAGGACTTATGCTGGTCATCTGTAAAACAGCAATTATATTTGAGACGCTGTTTTTGCGTTTTAAATGCATGACAGGTTGCCCCCCCCCCATTACCTTAGATCTAAGTTAGTTACCAGAGGCCAAGTTTTCTGTCGTGTGACACGAAATTCACAGCAGTTAAATGTTCCTTTATTCAGAACAGCCACCGGTCAGCAGTCCTTCCAGTATAGAGCTGTCAGCTTATGGCATAGTTTAGATAAAGATCTTAAATTAAGTAAAAATCATGGAGTTTTTAAACGTAAACTCAAGCACATGTTATGGGACATTTAGGTATTTGATTCCTAGTTATTAATTTTTTCTGAGTTATTAATTTATTATTTATTATATTGATGACCGAAAAGCCCCTCAGGGGAGTGTTCAATAAAGTCTTATGTCTTATGTCTGTAGTACGGTCCTTACACACTTCAGGCAAACTAACAACCTCCCCAATTTGGCCACTATCATTTTTCATTTTGCGCTTGTTTGTTGCATTTTAAAACCCAAGGAATGGCAACTATTCTACATTAACGAGTTTGTATAAAAGAGTGCACCATTTTTTTCCGCACATTTTACTGCAGACGCAAATTGTGTCGTTATGTCAGGCCAAGTCATACAAAGAGCGTGCGCGCGCACAGTCAAAATGTACAGGCTAATAGCAGGTAACTTAACCACGAGCTCCTTAGCTTGTTTATTCTGCTAAAAAGGGTCGATGACCCCACCTTCTATGACATGGATCATATGTTCTTCTTATTTCTTACAAAGTATAACTCAACAGAACAAAATCATTATCGATCATCCCATCCGATTCCGAAGTTGCTTCTAACAAATAGGCTTTACGAAGACACTGGTTGCAAAATAACTTCTGTTTCAAATGACCCCTAGTGGAATGCACTTATCTAGAACATCCACTGACAAAAACCTGTGCAAAGAAATTCTCCTTTAGCAGATCATTTTTACGATTCTTGATTGACATATCGGTTAGGTGGATCAGTTTCGGTTAAGGACGATTTATCAAAACCAATTTACCAAAACAGGGTTTTTTCTTGGAAACATGGTCAGTGACCCCCCCTTCTTCGTAATTTTGCAATAAGTTAACTCGCTAAGGGAGAAAAAAAATTCCACTGTGGAAAGACTCTCTTGTGAACGTCTTAACTTTGCATAATTATTGCATGCAAATCGTTTGTTGCCGTTGTGTTAATAGACATCAAAGAAAAGAAACGGAATTTAGTAAAAAGAATTCTCATTATTAAAGACATTCCTATCTTTAATTCCAGTTAAATGGACGTGGTTTCCTCATAAATGAAAACGAGGTGCAATACGTGTTTATGCCACCCTACATGAATGGAATGCATATTCCAGTGGGTGACCAGCTACTGAAACAATGCCTACGCTGTTCTCCAGTGAACTTGGAAGTAGCCCTGCTGCATTTTGACTGGAGATCTTTCGTGCAAAAGAGAAAGGATTTTATGAAGGAAAACTTCCTTCAGTCTGTAATGTCCCTTGTGGGAAGTCTCTCAGCTTTCCACTACCAACGTATCCTAGATGTTGTTGGTGAGTAAAATTAAAAGGACTGGTAGGGAAATACTTCATAAGAAAAAGCCATTCTTCTTTCCCTGATCCATAGACGACATAAATCGTTGTTGAGTACGAACCAATAGATTTTGAAGGGCTGGAATCCTTATGCCAAGAAGGCACAATCAGTCACGGTTAGATGATTACCGGGTAAACTATTTCTCTTGAAAATATCCTTACCCTGCCCCCTTGAAACGCTTATTCATTAACACCCACGCAAACAAGACTTTACTTCAAGTTAAACTTGATTGACTAATCAGACTTTTTGTGCTGTCTAACAACCGCCCCAGTGACCCGCACCCTCCCACCACCTTTTAATTTCCAACTACCTTCCATGAGATGGGTAAGGGTCTTTTTCTGCACCTACACACCTGAGTTGCTGAATCATGATCATTAGAATTCTTACTTGGTTATTTTA
>NC_090883.1:5773036-5775536 GCF_036669925.1 Montipora capricornis
AGTTTTGCCTGTTGTGGTTATTTTGGAAAGGCTAAAATTTATTTTTTATTCTTTAGTGTTTTTAAATATCTATGTATTATTTGTCAAAAGTGTTTCTTTCTAGAAAAAAGAATGTAATTGGTCTTAATAGCATGCTTATATGTGATGATAGTTTTCCCACTCCCACGCACACTTATATGCCTTTGCAACGAAATAATTTGTTACAGGGTACCTTAAACGAGGGGTCTTTTATACTTACAGGGTTCGAAAAATGTCAAGATGATACAGGGAAAGAGTTGGAGGATGCATCGAAGAAGATAATTGAAATTGAGGAGCAGTTACCCTGTAGGAACGGATTGGATTTATGGAAGACATTCATCAGAAAGAGGTGGAAAACATAAACAGAAGACTGAGGTCTGTGGAAGAGGAAAGACGACAGCTACAAGCAGAGAGTTATGATATAAGACAAGAACGAGATAAGCTACTGAATGAGTTAAACACATTCTGCGGCAATTCAAGCGTGCTTGGACATACCCCACCTGTTGTGCACAGTCTTCAATCTGTCCTATGAGGTATTAACTTCATACTCTTTCGCATTCACATTTTTATGTTCTTCTATGCTATTGCTCGCACAGAGGTCAATATACTAAGGAACAAACCCTTTTTTAAATAAGGGCAAAGTTTTGACAAGGTGTTTTTTTGGAAAGTGGGGGGGGGTGTCAGTGACGTAACGTCACATAATAGGTTATTTTCCAACTGTAATGATTATTTCCAGTTTAAACGATCGTGTTTGCGGGAAAGAATTTCTTGAAGCAGCAATCGTCAAACTGTCGTCTTTTTTTCAAACTCGATCAGTTTTCACTCAGTTTGGAAATCATAAATTGCTTCATCGTTACATCAGAGTTGAGAGAATCATACCTCATTATATTCATATACCGTAATTTCCGGGCGATTACCCATGCGGTAGATTGCCCGCATCAGCCATTTTTTTGCAATAACACGAAAAAAATTTCAACAGATTACCCGCACTAGCAGATAACCCGCACACAAAAACAAAAGAAATTTGTAAACTCACAAAGTTATCTGCACAAGCGATAACTTTGAGCTTATACTCAAAACTCAAACTCTGACGTCCGCGTCTCAACACCGGGCATTTTGACTCAAAATTTTTGTGCCTACACTTATCATAAATGATTGTATTTCTCATTCAGTCAATTACCTTTTTATAACGTTTTGACTCAAATAAAAACTTCATCCATTGTTTTTGTTATAAAAATATCCTTTAGCATGAAAGTTTTCACACCTATTGTTTTTGATCTTCCATTGAATGATACCACTTGTAAAAATCCGTTCTACAAAAAGTCGATATCTCAGGATCTGCTGACTCCAAGAAATCACTTGAAACAGGAAAATACTCTCTACCTCAAGGCAATGCTTGCTAGGAATATTTTACTGATGGGCCAAATGTTCTGGTGTGTTAAAATTTTGTCTGTGAATGTTTGTTTACACGCATGCCTACAATCACCTCTTCTGCATGCGGCGACAGCGGGGCCATGAAATGAACATGTTGGCATCAGTTTTGTGTGTGAATTACTTTAAAGCCTTCTATTTAACATTGTTATTATTTTGTTTTGAGTTTATTATTCCAGTTGGTGAGTAATGTTTTTATTTTCAACTAAACAAAGAAAGAAGCTGTGAAATTAGCAAAGTAAAAAGGAAATATCACACGTGTGATAAACGATTTTGATTGCCAACAATATTTGTTATGTTTTAAATTTGCATTGGTTTTCATCGAGAGCATTTAAGTCTATTAGGCAATAAAAGCGGGATAAATAAGGAAATATAGAGTTTTGAGGAACAGTTTCATTAATTAAACATCTAATGATAAAAAAGAGCGAAAGAAACTTTACACAACGTTTCGATGACTCTATGTCATCCCTGAGAAGGCGTTTGTTGACAACTGGTTTAATGTTACACACAATCTTAACATTACAAAGCCTGACCTGGTTCAACTTCTAGAAGTTGCAACTATGAATCAACTATTCCAGTTTGATGGTAAACTTTATGAACAGATCGACGGCGTGGCAATAGGCTCCCCTTTGGGTCCACTCATGGCAAACGCATTTCTCTGTTCTATCGAGGAGAAACTAGATCAAGACAACAAGCTCCCTGAATTTTACAGAAGGTAAGTGGACGACATGTTTGCTACGATGAAAAATGTACCAGCAGCAGAGGATTTCTTATCAACGCTTAATAGTTGTCATCCATCCATAAATTTCACCATGGAACTAGCGTCTGATAACAGGTTACCATTTATCGGTATGGAAGTCCTCAAAAAGGGCTGCAAACTGGAAACTAGTGTTTATCGTAAACCAACTAACACTGGCCTACTGCTTCACCACCAAAGCCATGTCGATAAAAGGTACAAGAAATCGCTACTCAAGACCATGTTAAATCGTGCGTTCCACCTGTCGTCCACATGGGAGTCTTTGAAATCTGAATGTGAAAATCTCAAGGTGAT
>NC_090883.1:5788036-5793036 GCF_036669925.1 Montipora capricornis
AACACAAGGGTTTGAGGTGGATGAAATTAATGATGAACTCGCAGCACGAATCAGTAGATGAACTTCTAGATGACGAACTAGACACAGCCCCATTGGCACATGGAGAAGCACAGGATCATACTATAGAGAACGAGCCAGATGATCTCATTTCATGTACCATGTAAGTACGCCGTTAATATACCTTGGTTATTGCTAGATAAAGCAAGCGTCTCTGAGAGGGAAGGGGAGAAAGGAAAGCCTGTGCACGAGTATGGGCACGAGTATAATCGAGAACAGGGAATCGTTTCTGTAACTTTATATTTAGAATTGCCGTAAGGAAACTAATTCTCAACTCATAATTATTATTTTTTTTTTTTTGTATTTTAATTTTTTTTCACTTTGCAGGTATATAATACAAAAACGTAAAAAAAGATACAAAACAGGGCTTACAATACTTGAACAAGTCACTTTAATTATCAACTGGAACGAAAACTATGCTACACTATACTACACTACACTACACTACAACCAAGAAATACTAAACAAAATTAATTAAAAATAGATATACAAGTATAAATAAAGTGTACGGGAATTATAGAAAACAAAATTTGGATAACAGCTACTATTGTATTCATTGTATTAATGGAATTAGAGGTTTCCATTTCTTGTCATGGAAATGGATTTTCTTGCTTTTTCTCGCAATAACGCGTTCGGTTTCAAACGTTTTCTTAAATTTATCGACTAACAATCTTAATTTTAGAGGGCCCTTATTTAACTAACAGTAATAAATAAAAAACTTACTTTCAAGGACAATGTAATTGATTAGGATGTTTATACTATCGCTCATATCTAGAAACCCGAGAAGAACATCCTTGATGTCAAAGCTAACAGTTATATTAACAGAATTAAGAAGAGCCTTCAAATCGTCCCAAAAAATACGCACTTTTGTACAATAAAAGAAAAATATGTTCTATGGTTTCTAACTCCTTTTCACAAAAATCGCATAAAGGAGAGTCGACTTTTTTAAACCTAAACAGCATCTTGTTTGTGTACAAGATCCTGTTTAATAGTTTATATTGGAATTCTCTTAATTTAGTGTCCAATGTTGTTTTGAAAGGATGCAAGTATATCTTTTCCCAGTCTAACTGGGATGTGTGGGTATTGAAAAAAACGTATTTCCTCTGCGCTATTGGTGTAGAAGATATCTTAGAAACAAAACTTTCATATAATAACTTTGATTGTAGACTTCGGAAATCAACTCTTTTCCCTTCAATACGTAAATAAGAGTCATCTGGGAATAGGTCATTTGTTTTTGAGGCGATAGAAATTTTATCTGTTTTTAATACTTTGCACCATTCTTGCGGAAAAGCAGCAAGGAGACTCAAAAGTAGGAAATGCTCAATTGGTGAGAGAGTTGAATATAATGGCTCCTTGTTTGACTTCAGCTCTCCTCTTATGTCATAGAGATCTCCAATTTTAACAATTCCAAGATCAACCAGCCTATTGTTATAAATTGACTTAGATTCAATACAAATAAACCGATTATTCCAAATGACTTGATTTGCTATTTCAGAGAGTGAGGAAGGTTGTCCTCGTTTTTAAGCCTCCTTTATCAATTGGGTTGATAAAAGCTGTGCGCTTTACCTTGTCATTTCCTTTCCAAACAAAAGAATATAATAAAGTATTAATTTTGTTAATAAACTCTTTTTTGTTTGAAATAAGAACCCTGTATAAGATCTTTGGTATAGCAAAAGATTTGATCACTTGAATTTTTCCAAGTAAAGTAAGTCCTCTCCAGCTCCAGCCCTTCAACAATCCTTTCAGAGATTTCTTGATTGATTCAAAATTTAGTTTAAAAAACAGTGAGTGGTTAAAGGTAAAATTCACCCCTAAGATTTTTATGACTTTACTTATTTCATTTACGCCTAGTTGTGCGCTACTAACTTCCATATTTCCGAGTAAAAGAATTTCCGTTTTTTCGTGATTTACCTTCAGTCCGGAGTATGTACTAAACAGAGTAAGAGTATCAAAAGGGTGCGATATGATAGCTTGTCCCTAACAAATGATGTCATGTCATCAGCAAATATGACTAATTTGATTTCATTACCATCCACTACAATGCCCTTGATTTCATCGTTATCATGTATCGATACTGCCAATAATTCAAGTACTATTATGAATGGTGATGGTGAAAGCGGGTCATCTTGGCAAACGCCCCTCTTAAAATTAAAAGAGCGAGTGGAAAAACCATTGTTAATCACACAACTTGTTATATTTCTGTAAAACGTTTGATCCACGCTAAAACGGATTCACCAAAGCCAAAGAATTCCAGCGATTTGAGAAGGAAATTCCAATTCAACGCATCGAAGGCTTTCTCAAAGTCTATCGCGCTCATTATACTTTGGCAGTCTCGCATTTTTGCAAACTCCATGATGTCGCTTATCGTACGAACTGCGTCGAAAATGGTTCGTCCTTTGACAAAGGCATTCTGATCATAATGAATGATATGAGGCAAAACTTTCTCTAGCCATCAACTCATAATAATAATATTTGAAGCATTTCCAACAAACTGTGATTTGCAAATCATATCGATTTGTTTTTGTCTTTGCTTTTCATATTTTGGTGATGTACTTTTTGTATTCTAACAGATGCCTAGAGACTGTCCATCCACTGGCGGAAAAGCTGAACAAACTGATCAAGGAAGGGAAGATACCTGAACAATGCCTCTTTTACAGATTTCTTGATGACACAACATCACTTGCGATGATTGACTCCACCAAAGCTTCGGACTTTCAATGGGATCGTGACGTATGTGAGTTTTTTCAAATAATCAAATATCTTGGTGGACAGAGAACGAGAAACTTTGTAAGAGGACCGGGGTTTCATGGTACAGGTTGCAGGGAAAGGAAACAATTTACGTCATTTTCAGACTTTAATCTCTGTTGCCCTTCCCATAATGTCTCCAGCCATTGCAAAGCCGGGTACATTGTTACTCATGAAACTACTAAGTGTAACAGTACATGTGCAACATGTCTTGACCTTAAATCGGTTTGTGAACATTGCAAAGTAAAGGGCCATGTTTCCTATGTGCCAGCTTTAAGATGCTATGATTCGTGCCTCGAGAATACAGTTCAATGCAAAAAAGTTGCGGTGCTTGCTGTTGTAACTGACTGCGAAGAGTGCAACAAGCATGCCCTGCTGCAAATTCAGGAGATGTCAGAAAACAACACCCTTCCACCCGAGCTCCTTCTCCTGGTCCCTCTCCCTGATGTTGTACCTGTTGGCAAGACAATGAAATGCAGCTGGAGTAACTGGTTTATTAATCTTGATGGTCAAATGTCAAACCTTGTTCTCATCCGCACTTTAAGAGATTCTAAAGACGTTTTTATCCGGGAGCATTTAAGGATATTAACATTAGAAAGCGTTCATAACAAGGATAGGATGGCAATCGACCCTATCATTCATTTAACAAGACCGGAGGTAATCGAGGTGTTGCAAAAGGTAGAGCTACAATCTTGGACAAAACTCTTGGGAAAAATTCTAGCTTAAGCATCATTTGGCACGCACTCACAAAATATATTGGTCCTTTCCCCCATACCAATGTTGATAATGTGATGCAAAATACTGTGCAAGCCTTTAGTCGCTTTTTAAAACAACATCGGAATAGGGGGAGGGGGGAAAGAAGAAGAATTGACTCTTTATCACACAGACAAATTAGAGCGTCACATTTTCCCAACGAGTTTTGTCCAAGGTTGTAGTTGTGCACACCATAGTACCTGAAAAGTACAGATTTGGGCCTCAAACCAGCAAGGCGTTTGCAAGCATCCGGTCGCTCTGTCTCCAAGTCCTATCGGTCCTATCGGTAACATTCTCACCATTGATTACGATTTCTCTTCTTCGTCCTCGCGTTTGTTGAAAATCAGGCTTCACCAGCCTGCTGAAGTATCGCTCAAAGAGATGGTGTAACAATCGGGGCAAGTCAATGAGAACACTTTCAAATTACCCTACACATATCGAAAGTGTTGAATCCACAACAATTTTAGAATCAAACGTATACTTTGCAGGATCAAAGAACGACAAATCTCAAAGAGGTCTATATTCTGTTAGCATGGAAACCACCCTGATGGAATGTACTATCCAGAATGGTGATCAAAGTTGCAAGGAGATCAAGAGGGTATCCAAATTTAATGAGCTGCTAGTCTTCACAGACATCGGGGCTCATGAGGTAATCATTTAACCCACACACCAACGAAGTTGTACATCTTGCTGGCGACAGATGTGATGCACAGAATGATGGTACGGGACGATGCTGTAGTTTTACATTTGCTGCACTTCAAACACTATAATTGTTACAGACACAACCGCAGGAAAAGTAAAACTAGCAGTTGGCATGAGCGGAACTTTGTCCTTTCTTTATCATTTGGGGGCTTCTTTATGACAGTTTTGGAATTACGTGTAAAGGAAGCACTCCTGCACAAATGACTCCAGCATTGGTGGTGTCGAATGTATGTAAAGTACACCAAAACGTTCAATCGACAGTGCCCAATGTCAAGGAAAGTAATCAACTAAAGGAAGATGGGTAGACAAATGGTCCTCAAAGAACTGTTTCCCAAAAACACGCAGACCTCAATTGAAAGGTATGACCAATCTTATGATAAATCTCGAAAAAAATAAATCCAGAATTCAAGTACAACGTGGTTTTCAAAACATTGTTAACCACTCAAGTAGAAAATCTGCATGCATTGTCAAACTTTAAGAATGAGACATTTAGTACTCTTCACTACTTTGGAAAAAGAATCTCTTAAACAAGTTTCTAAATGGGTGGCAAAGTACTTCACCCATCCAGCGTCCTTTTATCCAGTTCCCCAAACAGGAATGTTGCTCGGTGCTTGGTTGCCACTCCCATCCAAGATGCTCTCCAATAGGGAAGAAGATGCAATGCAGGGATGGGTTGACAACTTTCGCCCTGCGAGGCAAAGAACTGTCCGATCTGAGTCCACAAAGGACAAAGCAGGAGCTTT
>NC_090883.1:5798036-5815536 GCF_036669925.1 Montipora capricornis
TTCTTGGTTTGAGCAAATTTAATGAAAGTAATAAGATAAATGACTAACTTTGTTGTTCTAAAAGTTATCATATTATTATTATTATTATTATTATTACCAAAAACAGGTACACCGTATTTTACATGTGAATATCATTGCACATTATAAATTATACATACCTGTCAAGAATTCTCCCAACTGCCCTCGTGGTTAGATGAGGCTATGTAAACATAGAAAACGTCCTCTATTGCTTAACACAACAAAATTGAACTTTTTTATCGGTTACTTTATCTCAAGAGGAGCACTTCCAGAAGGCAGTTTTCCATTAAGCACTGGCCATTGACGCAGATTCAACCAAACCTTTGCCTGTTGGGTGCATCTGGCAAAATATTCCAAAATGCATGTAGGGCTTCTTTTTTCTAGAGCAAACAGGGACAATCTGAATTATGTTGATTTCTCTTCACCTGACTAAACAGAACACTGTATGCAATCACTGTAACATGGAGACAATTTAGCATGTAACAGGGTCCCTCATGCATATTCCCAAGTATTGAGGTCTGTCGAAGAATAGGTTATTGGCTAAGCTCTTCTGACCTTATGATTTACCAGTTTAATATATAGATTTAGTCAAGCCTAAAAGCGGAGCTCCTGGGTTGTTTATTCTTACTGGCTCTAGGATTAGTGAAAATAAAAGGCTTTGGAATTGTTCGCATTTTGGTTTTCCCGGATATTGCTTAATTATGTCAGTTTCTTCGCAAGACTTTTAAAAGAAAACAAACAAATCCTCAGCAAGCAAACGGAAAAGGAAAGAAGCCATTTCAGAGTCGACTGTCAAAAGCCAGCGAATAGGAATCAACGTACTATACCTTGTGATGACAGATCGTCTTTGTCGGTTTAAGGTCAAACAAGGAGTTTTATTGATGTACTTTATTCCACTTTATCTCTTAAAACAAGATCATTTCCATTTTGATGTATATTTCATTGAAACATGCCAGCTTGACTTAGAACCAGAATCGGCTAGAAAGGACAAACTTCAAACAAGATCTCCAAAAAATTACCTGCACATGCTCTAAACTAATTTCTGAAAACAAAAGCTGGTGATATTTCTCCTTACTTTTACGAGAACTCATTCAGATTACATGTTTCTAACATAAGGGCAAAATTTTTTTGTCACTGTCAAGGCACATGGAAGAACAATTAGACAAACGGAGTGAAATGGTCAGCGGTTGTCATGCAAGCATGGCGTGTAATTCTTAGCACTGTTAATTTTACTCTGATAGTCAATTTTTTTCGTTATTTCCTGACTACCTATTGTACCAGAATGGTAAACTGATAAGATGGAGCAAGACAAAACTAAAATGGAGGCGATTCTGAGATCTACTTTGGATGAAATTTTAGAATCCAAACTGACGGCCATCTTGACATCCATCTTGGAGGCAAAGTTGAAGGTTGTGAAGAATCGATGACCTTCTTCAATACATCTTTTGAAACAATGAAAGTGAAGATGGATAGCCTGGAGAAACAAACGAAGATTTTAGCTCAAGAAAACGATCGGTTGAGAAGTGATTCTGCGAATAAATGAAAAAAGAAATTAGCGATTTATGTTCCTCCATCGATGGAGAGAGTTTTTTTTAATTTTTTTATTATTTTTTTATTTTATTTTATTTTTATTTTTTAATGACAATAGATCTTACAATACTGAATGATACAATACATTACAATACTGCTTACTTACACTAATAGCAATACAATATATCACTTACGGCTAATTACATAAATTACTTATGGTACTTACAATACTAGTTATTTATTTGATTAATTATAACTAAATCAAATACCAATTCAATAATTTCAACAGAACATGAAAAAGAATAACACACAAGGAGGTTTGTTAACAATATTTGTGCTTGACTATCTTAAGTTAAATTCTCAATTTTCCATCGCATTTTTATCTTATTTATAAATTGTAAATTATTAAGATTTTTCACGTTAATTTTGCAAATATATATGTATCTCTTTATTAGTAAGATAAGCAGATCCAGTTGATGTCGGAGGTCATTACTGATAGCACGAGGGGGATAATGCTGAAGTAAAATTTCGTCAAACAATAAATTTATGTGAGTGCTACTCGGAGTATTCAACCACGATAAGATTTCTTGATAGAATTGAACACTCATAGGGCACTCCAAAAATGTGCTCTAATGAATCAGGATTTTTACATTGAAAGCATAGGTCATCATTTCTGATTTTAAATTGCTTGAGCTCCTTATTAGTGACTAAAATTCTGTGGAAAGCCTTATAACCAAATTCTCTTAGCTTTTTGTCACTCGTCGTTTTGTAAATTTAGTGCAAGATCTGCTTCCAACTAGAATCAAAGTTCGGAAAACGTCTACACCATCTTTTAACAGCGGTAGGCTCTATCCTAATCTTCTCCTGAACTAATTTGTAATAGTCTTTACATTTACATTTAGTTAAAGAAATAGCTTTGTTTTTAGACAGATGAAAAATATCCCATTCCTCAAATTTATTTCTGTTTGTCACAGCAGTTGCCTGTGCTTTTCTCTTCAAATAATTTGGAATTGCAGCCATAAGTTGGAAATATTTTAAGTAATTTAGTTGCACATTATCTTTCCTTTGCATATTTTCCAAAGATAAGAACTTACCGTCTTTGTTTAATAAATCCTGTACGAAATAAATTCCTTTCTCAAACAAATATCTCCAAACAATAGATTGCGCTCTATTGTAATTTCTTTATAGTTCCAAAGAATAAACTCCCTATTGCAAACATCAGTATAGCCACTGCATAATTCCTTGAAATACTCACTATAAAAAAGAGACAATTTCTTGTCAAAGTGCTTAGAGTCATAATTGCATTTCAATAGGAATGGTAATCCTCCATATTTGTTAAAATAACTATTAGGAATAGCTTGCCAGGTCTCATTTGTACAACAACAAAACAACAACCATCTATTTATTTGCCAAATTAGAAAACGTTTATATAACAGAGTAAATTAATTTGATCAGGCAAAAAACCACTCAGAATAGTTAAACTAAACGAGCTGAGTAGTTTCAATAAATTATTGCTTGCATTTTCTGGGTTGTAACACACACACAACTAATAGAATAGACAAGAGGATAAATCATGAAATAATGAAATAAATAAATCTAACTAATCTAAGGGAAATACATTTAGAGAAAAAAATGTCAGCGAGTAAGTTGTCGCAGGGATCACCAGGGTAACATTTCCACCAGTTGAATTCGTCGAGGTAACTTGGAAGTTTGCTTTTTAGTGTCCCGCTCATGGCCTTCAACTTTTTCTTGATTTGACTCCATACTCCTTCTATCGTGTTCGAGTGGGCACCTGTGAAAGGGTCAACAAAGTTCTCTGAATTGTTAACCATGACATGGATGCAGCTGAGACTGTTCAGGTTGAAGTACAGAGAAAACTTGTCCCAGATAATGACAAATTGCTGTACCAGACCAGCCACAAAGGTTTCTCTCATTCTGTTGGTACTCGAAACGCTAGAGCTCGGCCAGTGCCTCTTTCGACCATGCTGAAAACCCATGTGCCTCCACTGATCCGCCTGCGGTTGTACTTAAGTTTGTGGCCAAACATAGATTTGTACCTACCGTCTTTCCTCTGCCACCCAGTTTAACGTTGGCGTGTAGAATTTTCAGGGAGCAGATGTCGCGGAGTCTCTGAAGTGTGGTGATGACCGTATGGAGCGAAAACATGGTTAGTAGCGATACTTTCTTGTTGGACTCCTCAATCGACCACAAGAAGATGATATACAGCCAGTCCGAAAGTGGGATTTTGGAATCCTCAAAAAAAGAACTAGCTCTGATCGACCTTCATTTTCTGCACTGGTTCACTGGACATTCCCAGTGATAGCCCTCATCTGAGTTATTATCTCGTAAACCCATTTGGTTTCCACAAGAGCACCTACGCCTAGCAGCCAGCAAGCCACGATTCACAAGAAACGTTAAAATTGCATGGCAGCTTTGGATCAAAGTAAGAAGCTCGTGATGATGCATGATGAAATGAGTTAATTCACTTTTCTAATCAGCCTTTAACCAATGACAACATTAATCAAATTGGGCCAATCAGATGTGTTAATTGTTAACCAATCAAGTTATTTTTATTGTTTACTTGATCCAAATGATAGCATATAAAAAGCCTTTAGTTTAAAGGGTTATCAATTGCATAAACAATATTAAGTTAACAATGTCAATCGTGGACCATCGAGAGCATGATTGTGTTATCCGTTAACATGCTGGCTCAGTAAAAGAGTTACTGCAGAACAAGACTTCGGCGCTACCTTCCAGTCATGGCTAACCTGCGGCGTGAGGGGAAGCTGTTGTATACAGAATGAATCATGGTAGTCCTAGGAAACCCCAGAATCTTACCTTACAAGATCTTACAGCAGTGGAAAAATAGATAATACAGACTTGTTGATTTTATGAAATATTTCAATGAACTCTAACTTAGTTAACGGAAATGCGAGAAAGACTTAGAAGACTATTTTTGTTTCGGACATAGCTGCTGGAACAATCAAATTAATTTCAGGACTTAGTGGCACAGTGTCCTTCCTTCGCACCCTCGGATGTCTCTACGACAGTTTTGGAATTGGTGCTCAAACGATGACTGCTGTGGAATTAACTCTTCAAGATGCTGTGAACAATGTTTCATCTGTGAATGAATATATTAGTAACACAGTTGCTGAAGTAAAACAGTACTACAATATGAAAGAAATGGCAACAACAGATGGCCCGAAAGGAACTGTCTAAAAAAACCACAGGTATCGTTTGAACTCCTAGAACAAGGGATGCGACGGCTGCAAGATAACGTAAAGATAATAAATGAGGACTATCTTGGTGACATTGACCTACAAACGTTACTAACAACTCGGGTTGAGAACCTTCATTCAGTCTCTCACTTCAAAAACGAGACTTTCACCGCTCTGCAGTATACCCAAGACTTTGGCACAATTTCAAAGGAATCTTTAAAAAGAACAACGAAGTGGGGTGCCAAATACTTCACACACGAGAAATCCTACCATCCGGTTTCAATATCCAGTTTGGAGTTGGAAGATTTAAAGGGGATGAAACCTCCTCCAGCCCCAGATTGAAACGGCTATGAAGGAGTTGGTTGACAGATATCGTCCCGCCAGGCAAAAACTGTTCACAACAAAACCACGAAAGACAAAGTAGGAACTCTACCGCCAGCAGTTTATTCCAGTCAACCTTCGTCCAAGAGGATGCTCAAGACGATTCAGTGACAGAAAATAGAGAAGCAATCCAGCAAAATACATGTGTGCCCCCAGCTGCAGATCGCGATCGTGTCGTGACCTGAATCACATTTGTGGCCAATAGCGAGGTTGTAAATGTGGCTGTTGGTGATATGACTGATCTACCTGTGCAAGAGGATGAATACGACACCAATGTAGAGGATGATACCCCACCTGACATAACATTCAGCAGACCTAGTCGTGCCATCTACGATCAGTTTTGCCTTGATCGGTAGGAACTTCTGGACAATCAGGTATGGCATATATCCATGACCTTTTGACAAGGAAGGAATTTTATTAATCTGGCATATTTGTTGAGCATTGTATCCAATTTAAATGAAAAAGATTCTGTTTTATATATGGTGAATGAAAAAGAGTGAAGAACAAACTTGTACCTTTACACTGTAAACATGCATCTTTCACATGTAAGAGGCATGTGAGTATTACAACGAAAATATAGTGAAAAATTGTCGGAATTCTCCTTGGACAACTTCGGTAGTCTTCAGACAACTTTGGTAGTCTTCGGCTATCTTCGAGAATCTTCAGAAATCTTCCCAAATGATCAGAAATCGTCGGAAGTGGCCGAAAACGTCTTGATATACTGAACAAAATAACATTGCCCTTTTTGGAGCCGTTTTTATTTCCTTCTGGATAAAATTTACTGTTACAGAGAATTTTTTATTGTTAGTGTTAAAATGCCTAAAATGTGGTATCAGAGTTTCCTCTATGCAAGACAACAACCTGTTGTTAGCTATAACTTTTTAGGACATTGGAAATCTGTCAATAGAGGAACCACACAAGGTAGTGTAAGCATACCATATGTTTTTAATATGCTTTTGAATGACTTGGAGATTTATTTTAATGGTTGCCCTGTTCTTTTTAAATATGCAGATGATTCCACTATAGTTTCGCCTATCACTAGGAACCGCGACTCGTCTGCCAACTTAGCAGGACAGTTCTTAACCTGGTGTAAAGACAGTAAAATGGTCTGCAACCCTTGTAAATGTAAAGAGTTGGTTGTTAGAAAGAAAAATGACAATGAACTCTACTCTCCAATTAACAACATTCCTCAATGAAATAGCTTCGTTTTACTAGGAGTAACTCGAAAGAGTGACGGGAAATTTAATGAGCATGTAAGAACCAAGCTTGTCAAAGCAAACAAGTGTTTACATGTTCCACAAACACTATGAAAGGAACACTACTCTCAGGCAGAGATGTATCACCCTTTTATATCTATTGTTTTACCTAATTTTAGCGATGAACTTTTAGTCTATGGGGCATCGGAGTCCGATCTTGCAGTTATAAACAATTTTCTAGACCGATGCCATAAACGCTGTTTCATTTTATTTCCAGTTTTTATCAAGAACCTTTCAAATAAACAAGACCAAATCATTTAAAGAAATCAATATCAATGGATTGCCACCTTCTGAAAGATATCATTCCTGTCCAGAACACTTATGTACATAATCTTAGGAAAAAAGGCTGCGCATGCCCGAAAATTAATACAGAGCATTTTATGAACACCTTTGTAAATAGGTTGATTTTTAAGCTCTCTTAATTGCAGTGACATCCTTTTTTAATATTTATATATAAGTAGATATTTTTATCATAGTTTTTATCTTCGGAATTATTGTAACATAAGATATGTAGTCTTATCTTTTGATGAAATAAAGACTGGTTATTATGACAGTTTATTAACATCTCTATGCACTATTAAGAATGACATCATAGGGCACGAAGCATAGCCTATGAGTCCAGGAGGTACAAAGAAACTATATCCACTTTAAGAAATAGAAAAAATATATAATATATATACCGGTATAAATAAAAATAAAATAAAATAAAATAAAAAACCTTTAACATAAGAAGAAACAAATAAAAATCCTATAATATTACACAGATATTAGAATTCCTATATTTCTACAATTACATTCAATTCAGTCATAGTTCATCAATTCAAAACTTTAAATGTCCTGGTAATATTCAATGACCTGGAAATGATGCTCCTCTGCATCTTCTTTAGAACCTTTCATGCGTTATCCCCAACGATACCAATGATGTCTCTCTCGACTTCCTCACCCTAACCTCCCAACACATCCATTATTATTATTATTATTATTACTGCTACTACTCCTCCTACTACTCCTCCTACTCCTACTCCTACTCCTACTCCTACTCCTACTCCTACTCCTACTCCTACTCCTACTCCTACTACTACTACCACCACCACCACCACCACCACCACCAGGGTGATCTGATGTCGGTCACATTGAATTTTGGCCACTACAAAGAAACACTCGGAAAATAAGACTTTTCGCAAATCTTGTGGATAAGAACTAGAACTTCCTTTCCTTCCAGCAGAGAAGCCATTGTATCGCTTTGCTCAACCTTTCATTATGTAAAGTTACAGGAAAATTGCAACCTTCTATGATTTTCTCATATGCTTTTCTGACCAACTGATCTCTGCGAAGCAAAGTGGCTTTCTCATCGTCAGAGCTTGTCGGTGCGGACATCACCAAGTTATTTGGACGCAACATTCAAAATTCAAAGTCATGCAGGCAGGCTCTCATTCTATCCTTAACCCCAGTCCTTCTGAGAGCCTGCTTGCAGGCTAAAATCTATTAAGCAGCCAATACAAGAAGTACATGATCCACCTGACACCACTACAAAAAAGTAAGAAGAGCCACTCTCATCAGGTTCCAGTGATGGTTACCACACTCACTTCCGAAGATCGGTTCACAGGCCAGAGAAATTAGGATTTGACAAATGATTATTAATCAAATGACATTTAAACATTGGTGGATTAAGACAAAATTTTGGCATGGCTTTTGTTGTTGTTATAATGTTTAAATTTCAAATAATGGTGATCATTTTTTTAAAAGGGGAAGTTGAAGTATACATTTGTGTCCATCTTGCGGTTTATAACGACATCACATTTTGGTGTCATGTAATTAACTATAATTTGCATCGCACCATGTGAGTTAATGTAGGACAAATAAAATGTGGTGTGTTCAGTGAAAAGGTCTGATTCTCTTTGTTGGATATAGATCAGGTTCCAAAAATAGCACTCTGATACAAATCTGCAAACTATGTATTATATTGTCTATCTCGTTGGCACTTAGCGATAGCTATTACTAGTAATTAGCTTGTAGTGATAGTTGCTCAAATTTCCACTTTTTGGTGAACTCACAGTTTTAGATGCATTAGCATTGTTAATATTTGTTTTTTTAACCTTAGCATTTGAATTAAGGTTTCCCGCACTGCAGTCTGCACAAACCCAAGTCAAATGGCACAGCCATTTGTTTGGTACTGCTGTGAGTTTGAGGCAGGAAAAGTGGTATGATGAAATAGGGCATGCTGTACTGGAGCAATCAACAACAGCCTCCCCTGTTTCACTCCTGCAAAAACATACTGCTTCAGGATCAACCTATTTTAGGGTGAGGTCACGTTTCTGTGTGTACCAGTGCCCTAGAATTTCAGGCAACAAGCCAAATGTCCGAAAATTGGTAAGTTTAGGAACCACAGTGTCCCAGTAATCTTGGTCAGGGACTAAATACCCTTAGACACAAACAGTTGATGTTGTCCTTTACGCTACAAACAATGAGGTCATTGTACTTCTTCCCAGTTGTAAAGAGTTGCTGTTGCACTTGGTAATAACATTGATGGTCTTCCTTGATTGTCATATTCAAACACGATCTTTGCTCAGTCAAGTATTCTTGAAAATCCAATTCCTTTAAGCAGTAGCGACATTTAATCTCCCCACACCCCTCACCACAACAATCAGAGCTGCAGAGAAAATGTGATGTGGCATGCAGCCATGGATACTGCTGATTCACATGGCTCGCCTTCATTGTTAAAACATATGTAGCAAGGGCTTCTTTTTCATGCTTGCAGCCATGTTCAGAAGCAGCATTGCTAAACTTGAAAATTTCGGGATAGCAGATTGTTTTAATTAAGGAATGGGAGGGCTGAGCTTGGTTGGTTTGACATACTTGCTTACTTATGGAAGCCATGATTCTTCCTGCACAATGTAGAAAATAAGTACTTCAACTTCATCGCTTTCTGGTGTCATCAACAAGTTTTGCTTGTTCAGTAGTTATTTCAATGTTTACTTCTGCACAGGCCTCCAGCAGTTTACTGTATTGCATGTTCAAATACTTCTTGGCAAAGAGATGTGGGACAGTTTTAACAGTTTTGTTCTTTGCAACAAAGGTCGCAGAGTAAGGATAGATTAAGCTAAGTGCAACTGGCTTGCTCGTACATGTGCTCAGCTTTTTATAGAAGGAGTTTAACTTGGCCTCGCTGGGAGCTAGAATTTCCTTTTTTCAAATTTTCTGAGACTAAAACTGAAGCATTTTCGTTGAGGTTTTCTACTTTCTCATCTAGTTTTCGCATCAAGACCTAAAGGTGATATCTTGCACTTCAGCAAATGGTATGTCTTTGTTGTAAGTTGGTGCAATCCAGGCACAGTTTTCATTGGTACACCCCAGCTGTCCTCTAAATCTGTTAAAAGTTTCAACATAAAACAGTACGCTAGCAATGTGCGAACAGCTGTCTCCTTGGCCAGCCATACAACCTTGGCAATGTGCACTTAGAATTTTGCTGTCACCCTCTGGGATGATCCACAAAAGAACAGTTGGGTCGTTCATCCTCTGCAAGTGGAGAACGTTTCCCAGAACAACATGCTTAACCCTGGACACTCCCTACAACCAATCAAAAAGCTCAGATTTCCCCAACAGAGAAATAATTAAAAATTTGACCATTTTGATTGGTTAACTGATTTTGCAAAAACTCGAGCACAATTTTGAGGTTGCAGAGCCATGTAAATGCGATAATTTTTGGCACAATGCTAGCAAAATTAGCAACTTTTCACAAGCCCAAGGCTGGGAGGCGAGCGACCTTTGGAAGTGGGAGAAATTCGGCTAAATTCTGGAGGCACTTGGCCGTGAGAGGTCTTATGTTGTATGTGATGACACTTCGGATCTGAAGGGGAAATTGAAGCATGCCAATGACGCAAGAAATTATGCGTAGTAGCGTTGTGCAATGCAAAACCAGGGGATCACCTCAAAGAAGCTATGGTCGTGCGATTTGATACATAATACGTCCTATTGAAATGAAGTCATTAGAAAATGCAAATTTGCTGTCTGTGTACAAAAGTAAGACATAATAGATAAACAATGGATGTTCAGATTGCGGTTTTCACCTGGTACCCAGCTGTATTTTGAAGGCAAAATGAAGTCTTGAACTAAGCTACCATGACTGTTGACGTCTCTAATTATGATGCTAATTAATAGTGACTGCAATATGCTGGTTTGCGTTAGAGGAAGGAAAAGGAATGTATTGCGTACTTTGTCGAAAGCACAATGCCGCCAATCCCTTGAATATGGCCAAGAAGTTCGATGTGGATGCTTCAGTCAAATACAAACGCAAAACTCTTGAAGAACATGCTTGTTCAGCTCAACATGTTTTTGAGGCTGAACCAATAAGCAGAGAGTCTACTTCTCAGAAACAGATTGACAGGTGAGAGCAGACCAAAGACAAGCTCTATGATGACGTCTTTTTGAGCATGTACTGGATTGCTAAGGAGGAACTTCCCAACTGCAAATTTGATAGACCTATTTAATTGATAAAATTACTTAAGCTGCCTGATATCGAGCAATTCGACCACAACTCTAGAGGTTCCATGTTTCGCCTTCTTGGAGAAACAGTAAGAGAGCAAGTTCTTCAGAAGTAGGCAATGCTAATTTCTTCAGCATACTTTGTGATGAAGTATGCGACATCTCAAAAGAAATGCATCGAAACTGCAGTATGTTGACCAAGATTCTGGGAAAGCAGATGTCAAACTCCTTGAAATCGATAATGTACTAGAATAGTATAATTCTGCCAATGCAGATTCGATCAAAAGTGTGTTAGTAAAACCGATTGCATCAGTAAGGCTAGAGAAGAGTAAAGATAACAGGTCTTGCCACAGATGGCTGTATGGAAAGAGAAACAGAGTGCCTGTTAAGATGCTCCAGGAATGCAAGGGAGCTGTGATTCGTTTGTGCATGAGTAAGATTTTTTTGTCTCTTTGACATTTCCTGACGAAGTAAGATTACACTTCAAAGTTAACTTCGATGCTTACAAGTTCACTTTTCTTCTTGCATCAAGTCCTTTATCGGGTCTTTCTACAGGCACCGGAAAGCATTGTGCTTTTGGTCACTTGGGATTAGTCTTTATTTGGAGTTTCCCTTGTTTTGTTTCTTTCGTTTTTTGTAATTTCTGCTCCAGTACTTGCAGAAGCTGCACTTTCTCTCCACTTAGACAAACATTTAAGCTGTCTTATCACGAGTTATTAATACAACTCATGCCAAGTCCTGGTGTTAACCTCTGGAACTGTCATAAATTGGATGTCCAACGCACCAGTAAAGTCAGCAAATGCATTCGAATTGTCATTGTTGACCAACGCCATTTTGGATTTGATTGCACAGCCATATATGGAAGGTAAATGTAGGTCCCAGTCTGGAACGTTTCTTTGGTTTTTTACTATTTTATTTATACAACACATTACAGGAGGACAAAAAAACTACTCGAGTATTAGGACTTTACACACAAATGAACAATGAAGAAATCATATTGATAATCCTATAATTCTACTCAGCTTTTGTTGACCATTTGATGCGCTGATTACATATACGGTGGGAAGGTCCCAGTCTTTGGTCGTAACACTCAGGTGTACTTGACTAAATTATAAAGGGGTTCAAAAAATGCTGGAGGAAGATTTTCTTTTTTAAGAGTTTTGATTCTCTGTAGCATGTAGGACAATAACATTGGCATAACCGTTCACAAGTTAATCTTCCTTCAAGCATACATCATTGGTTACTACGCTTACACAAGCATTTGCATCAAAACACGTGGAGACAGAGTGCCAAGAGATTATAATTATATATCTTTTTTTTACATAACTTTATCAAAACGACCATTAGCACCACGACATGTTCATTTATCGTGGTCTTGTAATTATTTTGACTTTTTATTGCATTTTTGTTTTAAGGTGCTGAGCCATCCCAGTTTTCATGGAGCGTGCCAAAAAAGTCTCGAAAGGCTCCTCCAAAGCGAACCCAAAATAAATTAGCTTTAACTCAGGAAATGGATGTAATGGAGTCACTGAAGACTCAATAATCATACCAGCACCACCTGAAAGTTTCCACAGTCAGCAGCAGTCAATGTTCAAATTCATTTGGTAACGATCTGGATCCAACCAAAGCCTCCAAAGCTAATCTTGTTGAACAACTACAGAGGCAGATTACATCACTGGAACTTAAGTTAGCTGATCGTGAAGAAAAGTTGGCAGAGATGGAAAAAGAGAATGAGATTTTGCTGGGGCGCCAATTTTCCTTCGACAAAATAAAGGCTGATAATTCAGGCATCCTATTTTACACTGGGTTTCCTTGCTATGAAGCAATGATAAGTTTTTTCAAGTATCTTGAGCCAAAATTGGCGAAAATGGAGTACTGGAAAGGAGAACACTTAGTGAGAGAGAGGCAGCCTCATCGAGAGGATGAAAATAAAAATAAGCCTGGACCTTCCAGGAAATTAACATTTCTTGATGATTTCTTTTAGTATTGATGCGACTGAAGGCTGGATTATTTGTCCAGGACCTTGCAGACAGGTTTGGTGTTAGTACAAGCCTTGTGTCCAAAATATGTATAACCTGGATCAATTTGTTGTACTTTGAACTCAGACCTTTTCCCTTTTCCATCACAAGAGTTGGTACGCAAAAACATGCCAGACGAATTTGACAAGTTTGCAACTAGAATAATTTTGGACTGTACAGAGATCTTTATTCAGCCCCCCTCTGCCATGCTTGCACAGCCCGAAACTTGGTCAGACTAAACAAATTGATGATGTGTAATGCACAGTATTTCTTAGGGTACAGGTGAGGTTTTCGAGGATAGGTGTAATGGCTTTAGCTGTTAGTGCTCATCAACATCCAGTTTTTTTTTTGTCTGAGTAGTCTTTCCAACCCCTCCCTGGAGTTGATAATAGACCTTTAAAGAAAAATATAGTTTGAAAATAAAACATTGCTACAAAACAGCATACATTGACTTATGTTAACAAATTGTCTACTTTTCACTGAACGCTGTTAATGTGGAGTGTGGACCAAAGTAGGTTAACAAGGTGTTCTAATTTACATGTCTAGACTACAACCTTGAGCATTGTTTTTCTTTGCCCTGGTTAAATTGAAATTGTACATTTTATTACCTTAAAAACAATTAACCTTGAATCTATCTGAAGTGGAACAACATTGAGGGATATCAACTTGGTCCATTGTTAATTTGATTGTATATAATTTTCATTACTAATAATTACTTTCCGTTGTGTTTTAAAATTAAAAAAGGAAACTTTAGAAAAACTTAACAAAATATTGTTTATTATGGAAATAGGTGAAAGTAGTGAAACACATCTTTGTATGAGGTTAAACAGCTCATTACACAGATTTACTGTTTGTTTGCTCTACTATTGTAGCTACCCATAGATAATTATATCCTATCCAAATGTTGACTTTTGATATGATTAAAAACGAATTAAAATGTAATTGTAAACATGTTATCATTGTTGTTGGTGGAAACCCTTGAAAACCTTTTTGTACCACGCAAAAACTACTAAAACCATAAAAAAGGAACTAAATTATAGTAAATGAATGAAGGGGTAGTTTCTAAAGAAACTGTGGTGCTGCGTCGGTGGGGAAGTAGTATACAAAAATTTGGTTTTATCAACAGAGTTGATGATGTAAATTGACCACCGTACAGAGATTCTTTTAGAATTTTTGTAAATTATAGTAAGCAGCTTTACCTTCCATCTCATTTTTTTCATTTGTAATTCGCACTCTGGTACAGACCCATACAGATACCAATAATTTTTAAATTTAACACAATAGTTGAATTTTGGTAACATGCTTTTATAGACAATATAAACATATCTGAAAAATATGCGGCTCACTACTGGAAAAATACATCAACAAACTCCATGTCCTTGTTTTTCATCCCAGCATTTCTTAGTTAGTTTCTTTCCTATCAAATCAGCTTGATGATTGGTGTCTCTTAGTGGAGGACACTGACACATACACAACAGAGCCCTAATGGTATCTCTGTCCCTTCTTTCTCCTGTGGTTGGATCAAGGGTTACATTCAGCTTACGTGAAATGGTGTCTCCTAAATCCAGACAAATATTATGGAGCACCATACATGCAAGTCTCATTGTTTTCAAATACTCCCGGCTATTTTCACACTTTCTTAACAGGATCCTCCATCAACCCTTCAGCTGCCCATAGGCACCCTCAGTTACCATTCTAGCCCTACTTAAACGATAATTAAAATACCTTTGTTCTTGGGAAAGGATTGCATTTGTATATAGTTTCATTAACCATGTCGAAAACTGAAATGCTGAGTCCCCCACTATAACTGGAGATACACATACTCCATCAATAATTTTCCCAATATTTGGAATTACTGTTGCTTGTTGCACTTTTTCCCAAGTCGTGAGAATTTCCTGGGAAACCACAACTTCCCCACATAAAACGGTACTTTGCATTTACTAGTGCCATTAAAACAATAGAATATCAGTTTTCAAAATTATAATACTCCTTCATGGCCTCTGCTCCACCTTTAGGGCACTTAATCGGTATGTGGCAGCCATCTACATGTCGAAAACTGAAATGCTGAGTCCCCCACTATAACTGGAGATACACATACTCCATCAATAATTTTCCCAATATTTGGAATTACTGTTGCTTGTTGCACTTTTTCCCAAGTCGTGAGAATTTCCTGGGAAACCACAACTTCCCCACATAAAACGGTACTTTGCCTTTACTAGTGCCATTAAAACAATAGAATATCAGTTTTCAAAATTATAATACTCCTTCCTGGCCTCTGCTCCACCTTTAGGGCACTTAATCGGTATGTGGCAGCCATCTACACAAACCCCAACAGCATGGGAATTGCCACAGTTCCTCAAAATCCAGCATTTTCTCTTTGAACTCAGCCTCATCCTTTGGAAAATGATGGGTGACACACTCAGCCCAAAGATTTTTCATGATTGCCTCACAAACGTCCTGCACGATTGTTGAGACAGTGGATAGTCCAAAGCCAGTCATTTCTGAGATGGTATAAGATCTCCTCTCCCGAGATGGAATAGGCAGATACCTAGCCTACACTCAGGAGAAATCGGAATTTCTGCAACGATTGGTCGTTGTAAATCACAACTGATTTTGTTCAGAATGTAGTGGAATGTAGCTCTTGAAATTCTAAAGGTCTTCTTACCACCATTCTAAATTTCTGTGTAGTCGACGACATGATCGTAATACACTTGCTTCTGAAGATATCAGCAAGATAGTGATCAAACAGCACATCAGGATCACTAATCTTCTTCTTCTAGCAATGGCATGGGTTAATAGTGCCTGCTGCAATTGTCGCCTCGCTCTCCTTGCAGCCTGGGCTTGTTTAAAAAACATAAAAGTACGCAAACGTTCATCAAATTCTCCATCAGGAACACAGTCCGCCATTTTGGATTTATCCGTTATACCGCTGGTTCGTAATATTGTCCCTTTTGTAAACGCCCAGTAAAGGGCCTAGTAAAGTGAATTAAGCTCGACTATGGCTCGACTTTTGAAACCAAGTCGTGCCAATGTCGTGCTACAGTCAAGCCAAATTGAATTTAGTTCGGCACGACTTTAGCACGGCGTTTGAAACGGGCCTTAGTCTCTCTCCTGAGTGGCTCTTAGCTACTGTTGCTTAACTCGGGGTTCTGTTATTTTAAGTGGTAAGGAGTATTGGTACTCTCCCAACACTATATACCCATGAGAAATTAAGTCTTAGTTTTATAAGTTTTTAACTGTAACTAATTTAACACCCAGCTGACATTTCAAGTATTGTCATTTCAAACTTTACTCAGTAGAAGTGCAAATTCATCCCGCAAGGTTATTTGCTTGTGTCATCAAGTTTCTTATGGATACATTCTTAGCACTGTTACATGAAAGGAAAAGTAATGCCTGTAGTAATAAATGATGTATATTTACTACACAATAGTAGTATATTTACTACACAATAATTGTTTACAATTGCCTTTGAAATTGCATTTTCAAACCGATACTTGTGCAGCAATATTGGCCATATGGCAACCAACCTCCATGCAGGTACAGAATCTTACCCCGCTGCACTCATCTGGTAATGAGCTCAGGGAAAAGAGCGCGTCCGCAAAAGAAATCTATCTTTGGCAGGGAGTCACTGATCCAAGAGTTGTCCAAGTAAATTTTCTCCACAAATAGTGGTCTACTCTGTCCAAAGTATACTATAAGAATTATGCCTTTAAGATTCAAGTTAGAACAGTAGAGCTCCCCTTAAATTTGTACATAATAATCATGATTTCGTTTTAACCTTACAGTTACATCGGCAAATTTCTCTAGAAAAAAGGTTTATTTTGGCAGGCTTCTTCGATAGTCATGCCTGCTTTTCTTAAAGGGGATTTAACTTCCATTCCCCATTTTCGTGTGTATCCTTAATGGTTACAATCCTGTCTAGGCTTGCCCCCAGGTATGGCTTGTCCTTGGACACCAGTAGCCCAAATTCCTCAACAGTAACATCAATGCCATCCTTTTTCATTTCCTTGCGGATATAAAGGTGCACTGCCTTTAATTCACTTTCCATGTCATATTGAGTAGCATCTGTTGTAAAATTCGAGTAAAGGATTGATTTCAACTTATTTGAAGGTTCCACCTTGTTCTTAGCTGCTTTTCCAAAGTTTAAAGTTGCCAAAAGAGATTTTCTTTTTTCAAACCAAAGATTGTTTATGTTTTGTCCTCGAGTTGTTCTCTCTGTTTCATCTATCTCTTCTTGGGTGATTGTTAAGCCGGAAACATAGGAATCAATCATAGATTTCAAGTGCTCAGTAGCAATATCGTAACTGTCTGTAAAAGGCAGAGACTCTTGTGCCTCGTTTGTCTCTTCAGAGTCTGACTCCTCTACACAGTTTGACTTCATGTCATGGAACAAAAAAAAGAGCTGACAGGGGGACAATTTTGACTGTTTTTCTCTCTTGTTTGCTGATTTGGTGATCTTGGATCAAATTTTATAGCCTTTGACTGAAGACGACTATTTTTCTCACCAAATCGCATCTTTCTGATTAGCACTTGGTCAAGAGGTTTAGCAGCAACACTTTGGTTGCGGGGTACAACCCACACCGACAGCGGCAATGTA
>NC_090883.1:5820536-5823001 GCF_036669925.1 Montipora capricornis
GGCTGAACCAGAAAGGATATACAACATGTATTACTTTCAATTGTCACAACTGGTCCAAATCCTTAATGTTTTTTTTTTTATTATTGGTATTATGAAGAAATAACTATGAAATGTATGTTCCAACAAGGATTAATTAAAAGCCTGAGTATAACATTCATAAAATTAAATATCATCAGGGGTTTAAATCTATGCCTTGTTGTCACCCTTTGTTCTCTCTGTAATACAATGAGTTGCGATCAATAATGCTAACCTCTAAAGAGTAAACCAGAAGGGAGATGGCTGTCGCTGAATTTAGATTTCTTTCTCTTACTCCCAAATTGATGTTCAGATCATTAATAGTGTCGATTAGCCACTTGTAGAAGCTTACTTCACTGGATTTTTTAGTCCTTTGAGTTACAGCACAGACAACACCAAACTCTCCTCCACAACTACTTTGATCCAAGACACCAACATCTTCAATATCACCAAGCTTGACAAGCAGAAATTCCCACGGAAAATTTTTGCACTACCACTACCAGGGACATACCAACGAACATTTGCTGGGTTAACCACCACGCATCGACGAATTTAGCATAAACCACTGTTTATCTGTCAGTAACTCGACAGATATAAAGGCCTCCATGGCTTCGCTGAAGATGAGGGAAAATGAGCAATTTTGGCAAGTTCGCTTCCCAAGATTGATGTGAAATCCAACCTCCTAAAATACCAATGCATCAAATCCCGCACTTGTCTGTGTTAATTGATTGAGAAAACTCTCCAGGCAAAAAAACCACAAACAACCGCAAACAGACTGTGATGATAAGCCCTGAGCAGGAATATGGCGTCACTCCTTAGCAACCCTTTGAGCAACATTCTTCTTCTTCCGGTTATCTCTGGATCATTATGCTCATAAGCGACCATTCCCATAAACTACCGCAACCAGCTTTGGGATTACCCAACTGGACTTTACAATTGCTTTTGAGCTCTAGTGAGGCCACCACTGAAAGGTTCTCACTGTGTATGTCACCACTTTAATAAAAAATACCACAAACACACACACACACTGCTAACAAAGATTATTCATTGACAAAGATCTTCGTTCAGGGTAAGTACAAAATCACTTCTCCTGTCTGACCGTGCGAAGAAACCATGGGTAAAATGTGGGAAGTGGCTACAGTTTACCACACGGGTGAGCCTGTAATTTGAACTAGCTGCTAATTGTTGTACAACGCAAAAACATTAGAGATTGCCTGTTAACTGAGAAAAAGACAACATTTTGGAAAGCATTCGGAAACAAAGCTTAGCTATAGAAGACAATGTTTCGAAGTTTCAAGTCATTTGAATCACAATTAAAATGAAGTGTTTGTGTGGCTCGTCAGCCAATGAATCAGCATGCGAGCGGTAAAGTGCTTTATGTGAACACTTTCTGATAGATAGCACAATGACGCCTAACTCTTGCACTTTCATCTTTGGGCTTGTGAATACTGGTTGTATTGGGTTGCCAATGTGATTTCCAAGATCCTTAAGCTGTTTTCTAACAGAGGCCACAGATTTTTGGTATGTAGAAGACAGAAATTGAGTTGTGTTTCATAAACCCATTGCTTTCTTGGCTATGATATGGATGGTTTCATCAAGTGGCAAAAGGTTACATCACAAGACACCAAAATGTCATTTTCGTTAAAGTGGTACTACAGTGCAGTGATGTCAATAAGGGCCGGTAGCCGGCCAAAACAGCCGGCTACTGGCCAATCTTTGTCCGGCTACTTTCTGTCTCACTTTACTGTTAATTTTGGTAAGAAACTTAAATAAGGAAAAGATCCAACAAAAATAATGAGAGATATCGCCTCAAACGTCTGAGTCGAATTAAAGGCGCATTTCAGGAGTTTTAAACGTGCTTACCTTTGCCACGTGCGATGGAAATTGATCAAATGGCTGTGGAACGCCTGCGACATTTTCACAGAACAGGATCCAGCAAGAAACCGGCTTAAACTAATGACAAGATGCCGCAAAAATCATTGTAAAAAATCTGTCCTCAAATGTCTGAGTCTAAGTAAAGGGCACATTTCCAGGAGTTATTAACGTTTTTAACCTTTCGTGTGGAGAATATAAAAAGTTGAAGCAGATCAACGTGCAGGGTCGTGGAACGTGCCCTGGGACATGAGTGTAATATACAGTACTGTACAAAAGTATTTCGGCGAATTTCGACGAAATTGTTGCGATATTGTGCGAAGGAGGGCGAATTTTCGCGATATTTTCGATAAAAAGTCTACACAACTATTGTTTCCTATATTATAGCAATGTTCGTGCAGATGCGCTAAATTTCGCATTGGCATTTCATTTGAAATTTCGTCATGGGGAAACGAAATTTCGGCAACATTTTCCGTGTCGGGCCAGCAAGAAATTTTCGTGCGACCTTTCATTTTGGCGTAGCGAAATTTCAGTCAACATTTTCATTTGGCAGCGAAATTTTGTCGCTACGGTTTTGG
>NC_090883.1:5827501-5842501 GCF_036669925.1 Montipora capricornis
TATGTGAGTGCTACTCGGAGTATTCACCCGCGATAAGATTTCTTGATAGAATTGAACACTCACTAGGGAACTCCAAAAATGTGCATCTCATGAATCAGGATTTTTACATTGACAAGCATAGGTCATCACTTCTGATTTTAAATTGCTTGTGAGCATCTTATTCGTGGATCAAATTCTGTGGACACAGCCTTATAACAAATTCTCATAGTTTTTGTCACTCTGTCGTTTTGTAAATTTAGTTGAAGATCTGCTTCCAACTAGAATCAAAGTTCGGAGAAAACGTCTACACCATTTTTTAACAGCGCGTAGGTCCTATCCTAATAGTCTCCTGAAACTAATTTGCTATAGTCTTTACATTTACATTTAGTTTAAAGAAATAAGCTTTTGTTTTTAGACCAGATGCAAATATCTCATTCCTCAAATTTATTTCTGTTTGTAACAGCAGTTGCCCTGTGCTTTCTCTCTCTCAACTAATTTGGAAATGCAGCCATAAGTGGAAATATTTTAAGTAATTTAGGTGAACATTATCTTTCCTTTGCATATTTCCAAAGATAAGACACTTACCGCTCTTTGTTTATTAAATCCTGTTACGAACTAAATTCCTTTCTCAACCAAATATCTCCAAACAATAGATTGCGCTCTATTGTAATTTCTTTATAGTTCCAAAGAATAAAAAATCCCTATTGCAAACATCAGATAGCCACTGCATACTCCTTGAAATACTCACTATAAAAAAGAGGCAATTTCTTGTCAAAGTGCTTAGAGTCATAATTGCATTTCAATAGGAATGGTAATCCTCCATATTGTTAAAATAACTATTAGGAATAGCTTGCCAGGTCGGATTTGTACAACAACAAAACAACAACCATCTATTTATTTGCCAAATTAGAAAACGTTTATAACCAGAGTAAATTAATTTGATCAGCAAAAACCACTCAGAATAGTTAAACTAAACGAGCTGAGTAGTTTCAATAATTATTGCTTGCATTTTCTGGGTTGTAACACACACACAACTAATAGAATAGACAAGAGGATAAATCATGAAATAATGAAATAAATAAGATCTAACTAAATATAAGGGAAATACATTTAGAGAAAAAATGTCAGCGAGTAAGTTGTCGCAGGGATCACCAGGGTAACATTTCCACCAGTTGAATTCGTCGAGGTAAACTTGGAAGTTTGCTTTTTAGTGTCCCGCTCATGGCCTTCAACTTTTTCTTGATTGACTCCATACGCCTTCTACGTGTTCGAGTGGGCGCCTGTGAAAGGGTCAACAAAGTTCTCTGAATTGTAACCATGACATGGATGCAGCTGACTGTTCAGGTTGAAGTACAGAGAAAACTTGTCCCAGATAATGACAAATTGCTGTACCAGACCAGCCACAAAGGTTTCTCTCATTCTGTTGGTACTCGAAACGCTAGAGCTCGGCCAGTGCCTCTTTCGACCATGCTGAAAACCCATGTGCCTCCACTGATCCGCCTGCGGTTGTACTTAAGTTTGTGGCCAAACATAGATTTGTACCTACCGTCTTTCCTCTGCCACCCAGTTTAACGTTGGCGTGTAGAATTTTCAGGGAGCAGATGTCGCGGAGTCTCTGAAGTGTGGTGATGACCGTATGGAGCGAAAACACGGTTAGTAGCGATACTTTCTTGTTGGACTCCTCAATCGACCACAAGAAGATGATATACAGCCAGTCCGAAAGTGGGATTTTGGAATCCTCAAAAAAAGAACTAGCTCTGATCGACCTTCATTTTCTGCACTGGTTCACTGGACATTCCCAGTGATAGCCCTCATCTGAGTTATTATCTCGTAAACCCATTTGGTTTCCACAAGAGCACCTACGCCTAGCAGCCAGCAAGCCACGATTCACAAGAAACGTTAAAATTGCATGGCAGCTTTGGATCAAAGTAAGAAGCTCGTGATGAGGAATGATGAAATGAGTTAATTCACTTTTCTAATCAGCCTTTAACCAATGACAACATTAATCAAATTGGGCCAATCAGATGTGTTAATTGTTAACCAATCAAGTTATTTTTATTGTTTACTTGATCCAAATGATAGCATATAAAAGCCTTTAGTTTAAAGGGTTATCAATTGCATAAACACTATTAAGTTAACAATGTCAATCGTGGACCATCGAGAGCATGATCGTGTTATCCGTTAACATGCTGGCTCAGTAAAAGAGTTACTGCAGAACAAGACTTCGGCGCTACCTTCCAGTCATGGCTAACCGGGGCGTGAGGGGAAGCTGTTGTATACAGAATGAATCATGGTAGTCCTAGGAAACCCCAGAATCTTACCTTACAGATCTTACAGCAGTGGAAAAATAGATAATACAGACTTGTTGATTTTATGAAATATTTCAATGAACTCTAACTTAGTTAAACGGAAATGCGAGAAAGACTTAGAAGACTATTTTGTTTCGGACATAGCTGCTGGAACAATCAAATTAATTTCAGGACTTAGTGGCCACAGTGTCCTTCCTTCGCACCCTCGGATGTCTCTACGACAGTTTTTGGATTGGTGCTCAAACGATGACTGCTGTGGAATTAACTCTTCAAGATGCTGTGAACAATGTTTCATCTGTGAATGATATATAGTAACACAGTTGCTGAAGTAAACAGAGTCTTACAATATGAACGAAATGGCAACAACAGATGGCCCAAAAGGAACTGTCTAAAAAACCACAGGTATCGTTTGAACCGCTAGAACAAGGGATGCGACGGCTGCAAGATAACGTAAAGATAATAAATGAGGACTTCCTTGGTGACATTGACCTACAAACGTTACTAACAACTCGGGTTGAGAACCTTCATTCAGTCTCTCACTTCAAAAACGAGACTTTCACCGCTCTGCAGTATACCCAAGACTTTGGCACAATTTCAAAGGAATCTTTAAAAAGAACAACGAAGTGGGGTGCCAAATACTTCACACACGAGAAATCCTACCATCCGGTTTCAATATCCAGTTTGGAGTTGAAGATTTAAAGGGGATGAAACCTCCTCCCCCCAGATTGAAACGGCTATGAAGGAGTTGGTTGACAGATATCGTCCCGCCAGGCAAAAACTGTTCACAACAAACCACGAAAGACAAAGTAGGAACTCTACCGCCATCAGTTTATTCCAGTCAACCTTCGTCCAAGAGGATGCTCAAGACGATTCAGTGACAGAAAATAGAGAAGCAATCCAGCAAATACACGTGTGCCCCCAGCTGCAGATCGCGATCGTGTCGTGACCTGAATCACATTTGTGGCCAATAGCGAGGTTGTAAATGTGGCTGTTGGTGATATGACTGATCTACCTGTGCAAGAGGATGAATACGACACCAATGTGGAGGATGATACCCCACCTGACATAACATTCAGCAGACCTAGTCGTGCCATCTACGATCAGTTTTGCCTTGATCGGTAGGGAAACTTCTGGACAATCAGGTATGGCATATATCCATGACCTTTTGACAAGGAAGGAATTTTATTAATCTGGCATATTTGTTGAGCATTGTATCCAATTTAAATGAAAAAAGATTCTGTTTTATATATGGTGAATGAAAAAGAGTGAAGAACAAACTCGTACCTTTACACTGTAAACATGCATCTTTCACATGTAAGAGGCATGTGAGTATTACAACGAAAATATAGTGAAAAATTGTCGGAATTCTCCTTGGACAACTTCGGTAGTCTTCAGACCAACTTTGGTAGTCTTCAGCTATCTTCGAGAATCTTCAGAAATCTTCCCAAATGATCAGAAATCGTCGGAAGTGGCCGAAAACGTCTTGATATACTGAACAAAATAACATTGCCCTTTTTGGCCGTTTTTATTTCCTTCTGGATAAAATTTACTGTTACAGAGAATTTTTTATTGTTAGTGTTAAAATGCCTAAAATGTGGTATCAGAGTTTCCTCTATGCAAGACAACAACCTGTTGTTAGCTATAACTTTTAGGACATTGGAAATCTGTCAATAGAGGAACCACACAAGGTAGTGTAAGCATACCATATGTTTTTTAATATGCTTTTGAATGACTTGGAGATTTTTTTTAATGGTTGCCCTGTTCTTTTAATATGCAGATGATTCCACTATAGTTTCGCCTATCACTAGGAACCGCGACTCGTCTGCCAACTTAGCAGGACAGTTCTTAACCTGGTGTAAAGACAGTAAAATGGTCTGCAACCCTTGTAAATGTAAAGATTTGGTTCTTAGAAAGAAAAATGACAATGAACTCTACTCTCCAATTAACAACATTCCTCAATGAAATAGCTTCGTTTTACTAGGAGTAACTCGAAAGAGTGACGGGAAATTTAATGAGCATGTAAGAACCAAGCTTGTCAAAGCAAACAAGTGTTTACATGTTCCACAAACACTATGAAAGGAACACTACTCTCAGGCAGAGATGTATCACCCTTTTATATCTATTGTTTTACCTAATTTTAGCGATGAACTTTTAGTCTATGGGGCATTTGAGTCCGATCTTGCAGTTATAAACAATTTTCTAGACTGATGCCATAAACGCTGTTTCATTTTATTTCCAGTTTTTATCAAGAACCTTTCAAATAAACAAGACCAAATCATTTAAAGAAATCAATATCAAGGATTGCCACCTTCTGAAAGATATCATTCCTGTCCAGAACACTTATGTACATAATCTTAGGAAAAAGGCTGCGCATGCCCGAAAATTAATACAGAGCATTTTATGAACACCTTTGTAAATAGGTTGATTTTTAAGCTCTCTTAATTGCAGTGACATCCTTTTTTAATATTTATATATAAGTAGATATTTTTATCATAGTTTTTATCTTCGGAATTATTGTAACATAAGATATGTAGTCTTATCTTTTGATGAAATAAAGACTGGTTATTATGACAGTTTATTAACATCTCTATGCACTATTACAATGACATCATAGGGCACGAAGCATAGCCTATGAGTCCAGGAGGTACAAAGAAACTATATCCACTTTAAGAAATAGAAAAAATATATAATATATATACCGGTATAAATAAAAATAAAATAAAATAAAAACCTTTAACATAAGAAGAAACAAATAAAAATCCTATAATATTACACAGATATTAGAATTCCTATATTTCTACAATTACATTCAATTCAGTCATAGTTCATCAATTCAAAACTTTAAATGTCCTGGTAATATTCAATGACCTGGAAATGATGCTCCTCTGCATCTTCTTTAGAACCTTTCATGCGTTATCCCCAACGATACCAATGATGTCTCTCTCGACTTCCTCACCCTAACCTCCCAACACATCCATTATTATTATTATTATTATTACTGCTCCTGCTCACTACTCCTACTACTACTCCTACTACTACTCCTACTACTACTCCTACTACTACTACTACTACTACTACTACTACTACTACTACTACTACTCCTACTACTACTCCTACTACTACTCCTACTACTACCACTACTACCACCACCAGGGTGATCTGATGTCGGTCACATTGAATTTTGGCCACTACAAAGAAACACTCGGAAATAAGACTTTTCGCAAATCTTGTGGATAAGAACTAGAACTTCCTTTCCTTCCAGCAGAGAAGCCATTGTATCGCTTTGCTCAACCTTTCATTATGTAAAGTTACAGGAAAATTGCAACCTTCTATGATTTTCTCATATGCTTTTCTGACCAACTGATCTCTGCGAAGCAAAGTGGCTTTCTCATCGTCAGAGCTTGTCGGTGCGGACATCACCAAGTTATTTGGACGCAACATTCAAAATTCAAAGTCTTGCAGGCAGGCTCTCATTCTATCCTTAACCCCAGTCCCTCTGAGAGCCTGCTGCAGGCTAAAATCTATTAAGCAGCCAATACAAGAAGTACATGATCCACCTGACACCACTACAAAAAAGTAAGAAGAGCCACTCTCATCAGGTTCCAGTGATGGTTACCACACTCACTTCCGAAGATCGGTTCACAGGCCAGAGAAATTAGGATTTGACAAATGATTATTAATCAAATGACATTTAAACATTGGTGGATTAAGACAAAATTTTGGCATGGCTTTTGTTGTTGTTATAATGTTTAAATTTCAAATAATGGTGATCATTTTTCTAAAAGGGGAAGTTGAAGTATACATTTGTGTCCATCTTGCGGTTTATAACGACATCACATTTCGGTGTCATGTAATTAACTATAATTTGCATCGCACCATGTGAGTTAATGTAGGACAAATAAAATGTGGTGTGTTCAGTGAAAAGGTCTGATTCTCTTTGTTGGATATAGATCAGGTTCCAAAAATAGCACTCTGATACAAATCTGCAAACTATGTATTATATTGTCTATCTCGTTGGCACTTAGCGATAGCTATTACTAGTAATTAGCTTGTAGTGATAGTTGCTCAAATTTCCACTTTTTGGTGAACTCACAGTTTTAGATGCATTAGCATTGTTAATATTTGTTTTTTTAACCTTAGCATTTGAATTAAGGTTTCCCGCACTGCAGTCTGCACAAACCCAAGTCAAATGGCACAGCCATTTGTTTGGTACTGCTGTGAGTTTGAGGCAGGAAAAGTGGTATGATGAAATAGGGCATGCTGTACTGGAGCAATCAACAACAGCCTCCCCTGTTTCACTCCTGCAAAAACATACTGCTTCAGGATCAACCTGTTTTAGGGTGAGGTCACGTTTCTGTGTGTACCAGTGCCCTAGAATTTCAGGCAACAAGCCAAATGTCCGAAAATTGGTAAGTTTAGGAACCACAGTGTCCCAGTAATCTTGGTCAGGGACTACCCTTAGACACAAACAGTTGATGTTGTCCTTTACGCTACAAACAATGAGGTCATTGTACTTCTTCCCAGTTGTAAAGAGTTGCTGTTGCACTTGGTAATAACATTGATGGTCTTCCTTGATTGTCATATTCAAACACGATCTTTGCTCAGTCAAGTATTCTTGAAAATCCAATTCCTTTAAGCAGTAGCGACATTTAATCTCCCCACACCCCTCACCACAACAATCAGAGCTGCAGAGAAAATGTGATGTGGCATGCAGCCATGGATACTTCTGATTCACATGGCTCGCCTTCATTGTTAAAACATATGTAGCAAGGGCTTCTTTTTCATGCTTGCAGCCATGTTCAGAAGCAGCATTGCTAAACTTGAAAATTTCGGGATAGCAGATTGTTTTAATTAAGGAATGGGAGGGCTGAGCTTGGTTGGTTTGACATACTTGCTTACTTATGGAAGCCATGATTCTTCCTGCACAATGTAGAAAATAAGTACTTCAACTTCATCGCTTTCAGGTGTCATCAACGAGTTTTGCTTGTTCAGTAGTTATTTCACTGTTTACTTTTGCACAGGCCTCCAGCAGTTTACTGTATTGCATGTTCAAATACTTCTTGGCAAAGAGATGTGGGACAGTTTTAACAGTTTTGTTCTTTGCAACAAAGGTCGCAGAGTAAGGATAGATTAAGCTAAGTGCAACTGGCTTGCTCGTACATGTGCTCAGCTTTTTATAGAAGGAGTTTAACTTGGCCTCGCTGGGAGCTAGAATTTCCTTTTTTCAAATTTTCTGAGACTAAAACTGAAGCATTTTCGTTGAGGTTTTCTACTTTCTCATCTAGTTTTCGCATCAAGACCTAAAGGTGCACTTCAGCAAATGGTAATTCTTTGTTGTAAGTTGGTGCATTCCAGGCACAGTTTTCATTGGTACACCCCAGCTGTCCTCTAAATCTGTTAAAAGTTTCAACATAAAACAGTACGCTAGCAATGTGCGAACAGCTGTCTCCTTGGCCAGCCATACAACCTTGGCAATGTGCACTTAGAATTTTGCTGTCACCCTCTGGGATGATCCACAAAAGAACAGTTGGGTCGTTCATCCTCTGCGAGTGGAGAACGTTTCCCAGAACAACATGCTTAACCCTGGACACTCCCTACAACCAATCAAAAAGCTCAGATTTCCCCAACAGAGAAATAATTAAAAATTTGACCATTTTGATTGGTTAACTGATTTCGCAAAAACTCGAGCACAATTTTGAGGTTGCAGAGCCATGTAAATGCGATAATTTTTGGCACAATGCTAGCAAAATTAGCAACTTTTCACAAGCCCAAGGCTGGGAGGCGAGCGACCTTTGGAAGTGGGAGAAATTCGGCTAAATTCTGGAGGCACTTGGCCGTGAGAGGTCTTATGTTGTATGTGATGACACTTCGGATCTGAAGGGGAAATTGAAGCATGCCAATGACGCAAGAAATTATGCGTAGTAGCGTTGTGCAATGCAAAACCAGGGGATCACCTCAAATAAGCTATGGTCGTGCGATTTGATACATAATACGTCCTATTGAAATGAAGTCATTAGAAAATGCAAATTTGCTGTCTGTGTACAAAAGTAAGACATAATAGATAAACAATGGATGTTCAGATTGCGGTTTTCACCTGGTACCCAGCTGTATTTTGAAGGCAAAATGAAGTCTTCAACTAAGCTACCATGACTGTTGACGTCTCCAATTATGATGCTAATTAATAGTGACTGCAATATGCTGGTTTGCATTAGAGGAAGGAAAAGGAATGTATTGCGTACTTTGTCGAAAGCACAATGCCGCCAATCCCTTGAATATGGCCAAGAAGTTCGATGTGGATGCTTCAGTCAAATACAAACGCAAAACTCTTGAAGAACATGCTTGTTCAGCTCAACATGTTTTTGAGGCTGAACCAATAAGCAGAGAGTCTACTTCTCAGAAACAGATTGACAGGTGAGAGCAGACCAAAGACAAGCTCTATGATGACGTCTTTTTGAGCATGTACTGGATTGCTAAGGAGGAACTTCCCAACTGCAAATTTGATAGACCTATTTAATTGATAAAATTACTTAAGCTGCCTGATATCGAGCAATTCGACCACAACTCTAGAGGTTCCATGTTTCTCCTTCTTGGAGAAACAGTAAGAGAGCAAGTTCTTCAGAAGTAGGCAATGCTAATTTCTTCAGCATACTTTGTGATGAAGTATGCGACATCTCAAAAGAAATGCATCGAAATTGCAGTATGTTGACCAAGATTCTGGGAAAGCAGATGTCAAACTCCTTGAAATCGATAATGTACTAGAATAGTATAATTCTGCCAATGCAGATTCGATCAAAAGTGTGTTAGTAAAACCGATTGCATCAGTAAGGCTAGAGAAGAGTAAAGATAACAGGTCTTGCCACAGATGGCTGTATGGAAAGAGAAACAGAGTGCCTGTTAAGATGCTCCAGGAATGCAAGGGAGCTGTGATTCGTTTGTGCATGAGTAAGATTTTTTTGTCTCTTTGACATTTCCTGACGAAGTAAGATTACACTTCAAAGTTAACTTCGATGCTTACAAGTTCACTTTTCTTCTTGCATCAAGTCCTTTATCGGGTCTTTCTACAGGCACCGGAAAGCATTGTGCTTTTGGTCACTTGGGATTAGTCTTTATTTGGAGTTTCCTTTGTTTTGTTTCTTTCGTTTTTTGTAATTTCTGCTCCAGTACTTGCAGAAGCTGCACTTTCTCTCCACTTAGACAAACATTTAAGCTGTCTTATCACGAGTTATTAATACAACTCATGCCAAGTCCTGGTGTTAACCTCTGGAACTGTCATAAATTGGATGTCCAACGCACCAGTAAAGTCAGCAAATGCATTCGAATTGTCATTGTTGACCAACGCCATTTTGGATTTGATTGCACAGCCATATATGGAAGGTAAATGTAGGTCCCAGTCTGGAACGTTTCTTTGGTTTTTTACTATTTTATTTATACAACACATTACAGGAGGACAAAAAAACTACTCGAGTATTAGGACTTTACACACAAATGAACAATGAAGAAATCATATTGATAATCCTATAATTCTACTCAGCTTTTGTTGACCATTTGATGCGCTGATTACATATACGGTGGGAAGGTCCCAGTCTTTGGTCGTAACACTCAGGTGTACTTGACTAAATTATAAAGGGGTTCAAAAAATGCTGGAGGAAGATTTTCTTTTTTAAGAGATTTGATTCTCTGTAGCATGTAGGACAATAACATTGGCATAACCGTTCACAAGTTAATCTTCCTTCAAGCATACATCATTGGTTACTACGCTTACACAAGCATTTGCATCAAAACACGTGGAGACAGAGTGCCAAGAGATTATAATTATATATCTTTTTTTTACATAACTTTATCAAAACGACCATTAGCACCACGACATGTTCATTTATCGTGGTCTTGTAATTATTTTGACTTTTTATTGCATTTTTGTTTTAAGGTGCTGAGCCATCCCAGTTTTCATGGAGCGTGCCAAAAAAGTCTCGAAAGGCTCCTCCAAAGTGAACCCAAAATAAATTAGCTTTAACTCAGGAAATGGATGCAATGGAGTCACTGAAGACTCAATAATCATACCAGCACCACCTGAAAGTTTCCACAGTCAGCAGCAGTCAATGTTCAAATTCATTTGGTAACGATCTGGATCCAACCAAAGCCTCCAAAGCTAATCTTGTTGAACAACTACAGAGGCAGATTACATCACTGGAACTTAAGTTAGCTGATCGTGAAGAAAAGTTGGCAGAGATGGAAAAAGAGAATGAGATTTTGCTGGGGCGCCAATTTTCCTTCGACAAAATAAAGGCTGATAATTCAGGCATCCTATTTTACACTGGGTTTCCTTGCTATGAAGCAATGATAAGTTTTTTCAAGTATCTTGAGCCAAAATTAGCGAAAATGGAGTACTGGAAAGGAGAACACTTAGTGAGAGAGAGGCAGCCTCATCGAGAGGATGAAAATAAAAATAAGCCTGGACCTTCCAGGAAATTAACATTTCTTGATGATTTCTTTTAGTATTGATGCGACTGAAGGCTGGATTATTTGTCCAGGACCTTGCAGACAGGTTTGGTGTTAGTACAAGCCTTGTGTCCAAAATATGTATAACCTGGATCAATTTGTTGTACTTTGAACTCAGACCTTTTCCCTTTTCCATCACAAGAGTTGGTACGCAAAAACATGCCAGACGAATTTGACGAGTTTGCAACTAGAATAATTTTGGACTGTACAGAGATCTTTATTCAGCCCCCCTCTGCCATGCTTGCACAGCCCGAAACTTGGTCAGACTAAACAAATTGATGATGTGTAATGCACAGTATTTCTTAGGGTACAGGTGAGGTTTTCGAGGATAGGTGTAATGGCTTTAGCTGTTAGTGCTCATCAACATCCAGTTTTTTTTTCTCTGAGTAGTCTTTCCAACCCCTCCCTGGAGTTGATAATAGACCTTTAAAGAAAAATATAGTTTGAAAATAAAACATTGCTACAAAACAGCATACATTGACTTATGTTAACAAATTGTCTACTTTTCACTGAACGCTGTTAATGTGGAGTGTGGACCAAAGTAGGTTAACAAGGTGTTCTAATTTACATGTCTAGACTACAACCTTGAGCATTGTTTTTCTTTGCCCTGGTTAAATTGAAATTGTACATTTTATTACCTTAAAAACAATTAACCTTGAATCTATCTGAAGTGGAACAACATTGAGGGATATCAACTTGGTCCATTGTTAATTTGATTGTATATAATTTTCATTACTGATAATTACTTTCCGTTGTGTTTTAAAATTAAAAAAGGAAACTTTAGAAAAACTTAACAAAATATTGTTTATTATGGAAATAGGTGAAAGTAGTGAAACACATCTTTGTATGAGGTTAAACAGCTCATTACACAGATTTACTGTTTGTTTGCTCTACTATTGTAGCTACCCATAGATAATTATATCCTATCCAAATGTTGACTTTTGATATGATTAAACACGAATTAAAATGTAATTGTAAACATATTATCATTGTTTGTTGGTGGAAACCCTTGAAAACCTTTTTGTACCACGCAAAAACTACTAAAACCATAAAAAAGGAACTAAATTATAGTAAATGAATGAAGGGGTAGTTTCTAAAGAAACTGTGGTGCTGCGTCGGTGGGGAAGTAGTATACAAAAATTTGGTTTTATCAACAGAGTTGATGATGTAAATTGACCACCGTACAGAGATTCTTTTAGAATTTTTGTAAATTATAGTAAGCAGCTTTACCTTCCATCTCATTTTTTTCATTTGTAATTCGCACTCTGGTACAGACCCATACAGATACCAATAATTTTTAAATTTAACACAATAGTTGAATTTTGGTAACATGCTTTTATAGACAATATAAACATATCTGAAAAATATGCAGCTCACTACTGGAAAAATACATCAACAAACTCCATGTCCTTGTTTTTCATCCCAGCATTTCTTAGTTAGTTTCTTTCCTATCAAATCAGCTTGATGATTGGTGTCTCTTAGTGGAGGACACTGACACATACACAACAGAGCCCTAATGGTATCTCTGTCCCTTCTTTCTCCTGTGGTTGGATCAAGGGTTACATTCAGCTTACGTGAAATGGTGTCTCCTAAATCCAGACAAATATTATGGAGGACCATACATGCAAGTCTCATTGTTTTCAAATACTCCCGGCTATTTTCACACTTTCTTAACAGGATCCTCCATCAACCCTTCAGCTGCCCATAGGCACCCTCAGTTACCATTTTAGCCCTACTTAAACGATAATTAAAATACCTTTGTTCTTGGGAAAGGACTGCATTTGTATATAGTTTCATTAACCATGTCGAAAACTGAAATGCTGAGTCCCCCACTATAACTGGAGATACACATACTCCATCAATAATTTTCCCAATATTTGGAATTACTGTTGCTTGTTGCACTTTTTCCCAAGTCGTGAGAATTTCCTGGGAAACCACAACTTCCCCACATAAAACGGTACTTTGCATTTACTAGTGCCATTAAAACAATAGAATATCAGTTTTCAAAATTATAATACTCCTTCCTGGCCTCTGCTCCACCTTTAGGGCACTTAATCGGTATGTGGCAGCCATCTACACAAACCCCAACAGCATGGGCATTGCCACAGTTCCTCAAAATCCAGCATTTTCTCTTTGAACTCAACCTCATCCTTTGGAAAATGATGGGTGACACACTCAGCCCAAAGATTTTTCATGATTGCCTCACAAACGTCCTGCACGATTGTTGAGACAGTGGATAGTCCAAAGCCAGTCATTTCTGAGATGGTATAAGATCTCCTCTCCCGAGATGGAATAGGCAGATACCTAGCCTACACTCAGGAGAAATCGGAATTTCTGCAACGATTTGTCGTTGTAAATCACAACTGATTTTGTTCAGAATGTAGTGGAATGTAGCTCTTGAAATTCTAAAGGTCTTCTTACCACCATTCTAAATTTCTGTGTAGTCGACGACATGATCGTAATACACTTGCTTCTGAAGATATCAGCAAGATAGTGATCAAACAGCACATCAGGATCACTAATCTTCTTCTAGCAATGGCATGGGTTAATAGTGCCTGCTGCAATTGTCGCCTCGCTCTCCTTGCAGCCTGGGCTTGTTTAAAAAACATAAAAGTACGCAAACGTTCATCAAATTCTCCATCAGGAACACACTCCGCCATTTTGGATTTATCCGTTATACCGCTGGTTCGTAATATTGTCCCTTTTGTAAACGCCCAGTAAAGGGCCTAGTAAAGTGAATTAAGCTCGACTATGGCTCGACGTTTGAAACCAAGTCGTGCCAATGTCGTGCTACAGTCAAGCCAAATTGAATTTAGTTCGGCACGACTTTAGCACGGCGTTTGAAACAGGCCTTAGTCTCTCTCCTGAGTGGCTCTTAGCTACTGTTGCTTAACTCGGGGTTCTGTTATTTTAAGTGGTAAGGAGTATTGGTACTCTCCCAACACTATATACCCATGACAAAATAAGTCTTAGTTTTAGAAGGTTTTTGACTGTAACTAATGTAACACCCAGCTGACATTTCAAGTATTGTCAGTTCAAACTTTACTCAATATAGAAGTGCAAATTCATCCTGCAAGGTGATTTGCTTGTCTCATCAAGGTTCTTATGGATACATTCTTAGCACTGTTACATGAGAGGAAAAGTAATGGCTGTAGTAATAAATGATGTAAATTTACTACACAATAGTTGTTTACAATTGCCTTTGAAATTGCATTTTCAAACCAATACTTGTGCAGCAATATTGGCCAAATGGCAACCAACCTCCATGCAGGTATGGAATCTTACCCCGCTGCACTCATCTGGTAATGAGCTCAGGAAAAAGAGCACCTCTGTAAAAGAAATCTATCTTTGGCAGGGAGTCACTGATCCAAGAGTTGTCCAAATAAAGTTTCTCCACAAATAGTGGTCTACTCTCTCCAAAGTATACTATAAGAATGGTCCCTTTAAGATTCAAGTTAGAACAGTAGAGCTCCCCTTGAATTTGTACATAATAATCATGATTTCGTTTTAACCTTACAGTTCCATCGGCAAGTTTCTCCGGAAAAAAAGCTTTATTTTGGCAGGCTTCTTCAATAGTCATGCCTGCTTTGCTTAAAGAGGATTTAACTTCCATTCCCCATTTTTCGTGTGTATCCTTAATGGTTACAATCCTGTCTAGGCTTGCCCCCAGGTATGGCTTGTCCTTGGACACCAGTAGCCCAATTTCCTCAACAGTAACATCAATGCCATCCTTTTTCATTTCCTTGCGGATATAAAGGTGCACTGCCTTTAATTCACTTTCCATGTCATATTGAGTAGCATCTGTTGTAAAATTCGAGTAAAGGATTGATTTCAACTTATTTGAAGGTTCCACCTTGTTCTTAGCTGCTTTTCCAAAGTTTAAAGTTGCCAAAAGAGATTTTCTTTTTTCAAACCAAAGATTGTTTATGTTTTGTCCTCAAGTTGTTCTCTCCGTTTCATCTATCTCTTCTTGGGTGATTGTTGTGCCGGAAACATAGGAATCAATCATAGATTTAAAGTGCTCAGTAGCAATATCATAACTGTCTGTAAAAGGCACAGACTCTGGTTTGTCTCTTCAGAGTCTGACCCCTCTACACAGTTTGACTTGATGTCATGGAACAAAAAAAAGAGCTGGCAGGGAGACAATTTTGACTGTTTTTCTCTCTTGTTTGCTGATTTGGTGATCTTGGATCAAATTTTATAGCCTTTGACTGAA
>NC_090883.1:5847501-5852501 GCF_036669925.1 Montipora capricornis
GGATATATAACATTGCTTAAATCTACAACTCAAAATACTGTTTATGCTGTATATCCCAGGAGCACTCAGGCACATTTCAATGCCAGGACTCCTACCTGGCTGAACCAGAAAGGATATACAACATGTATTACTTTCAATTGTCACAACTGGTCCAAATCCTTAATGTTTTTTTTTTTATTATTGGTATTATGAAGAAATAACTATGAAATGTATGTTCCAACAAGGATTAATTAAAAGCCTGAGTATAACATTCATAAAATTAAATATCATCAGGGGTTTAAATCTATGCCTTGTTGTCACCCTTTGTTCTCTCTGTAATACAATGAGCTGCGATCAATAATGCTAACCTCTAAAGAGTAAACCAGAAGGGAGATGGCTGTCCCTGAATTTAGATTTCTTTCTCTTACTTCCAAATTGATGTTCAGATCATTAATAGTGTCGATTAGCCACTTGTAGAAGCTTACTTCACTGGATTTTTTAGTCCTTTGAGTTACAGCACAGACAACACCAAACTCTCCTCCACAACTACTTTGATCCAAGACACCAACATCTTCAATATCACCAAGCTTGACAAGCAGAAATTCCCACGGAAAATTTTTGCACTACCACTACCAGGGACATACCAACGAACATTTGCTGGGTTAACCACCACGCATCGACGAATTTAGCATAAACCACTGTTTATCTGTCAGTAACTCGACAGATATAAAGGCCTCCATGGCTTCGCTGAAGATGAGGGAAAATGAGCAATTTTGGCAAGTTCGCTTCCCAAGATTGATGTGAAATCCAACCTCCTAAAATACCAATGCATCAAATCCCGCACTTGTCTGTGTTAATTGATTGAGAAAACTCTCCAGGCAAAAAAACCACAAACAACCGCAAACAGACTGTGATGATAAGCCCTGAGCAGGAATATGGCGTCACTCCTTAGCAACCCTTTGAGCAACATTCTTCTTCTTCCGGTTATCTCTGGATCATTATGCTCATAAGCGACCATTCCCATAAACTACCGCAACCAGCTTTGGGATTACCCAACTGGACTTTACAATTGCTTTTGAGCTCTAGTGAGGCCACCACTGAAAGGTTCTCACTGTGTATGTCACCACTTTAATAAAAAATACCACAAACACACACACACACTGCTAACAAAGATTATTCATTGACAAAGATCTTCGTTCAGGTAAGTACAAAATCACTTCTCCTGTCTGACCGTGCGAAGAAACCATGGGTAAAATGTGGGAAGTGGCTACAGTTTACCACACGGGTGAGCCTGTAATTTGAACTAGCTGCTAATTGTTGTACAACGCAGAAACATTAGAGATTGCCTGTTAACTGAGAAAAAGACAACATTTTGGAAAGCATTCGGAAACAAAGCTTAGCTATAGAAGACAATGTTTCGAAGTTTCAAGTCATTTGAATCACAATTAAAATGAAGTGTTTGTGTGGCTCGTCAGCCAATGAATCAGCATGCGAGCGGTAAAGTGCTTTATGTGAACACTTTCTGATAGATAGCACAATGACGCCTAACTCTTGCACTTTCATCTTTGGGCTTGTGAATACTGGTTGTATTTGGTTGCCAATGTGATTTCCAAGATCCTTAAGCTGTTTTCTAACAGAGGCCACAGATTTTTGGTATGTAGAAGACAGAAATTGAGTTGTGTTTCATAAACCCATTGCTTTCTTGGCTATGATATGGATGGTTTCATCAAGTGGCAAAAGGTTACATCACAAGACACCAAAATGTCATTTTCGTTAAAGTGGTACTACAGTGCAGTGATGTCAATAAGGGCCGGTAGCCGGCCAAAACAGCCGGCTACTGGCCAATCTTTGTCCGGCTACTTCTGTCTCACTTTACTGTTAATTTTGGTAAGAAACTTAAAATAAGGAAAAGATCCAACAAAAATAATTGAGAGATATCCGCCTCAAACGTCTGAGTCGAATTAAAGGCGCATTTCAGGAGTTTTAAACGTGCTTACCTTTGCCACGTGCGATGGAAATTGATCGAATGGCTGTGGAACGCCTGCGACATTTTCACAGAACAGGATCCAGCAAGAAACCGGCTTAAACTAATGAAAAGATGCCGCAAAAATAATTGTAAAAAATCTGTCTCAAATGTCTGAGTCTAAGTAAAGGCACATTTCAGGAGTTTTAAACGTGTTAACCTTTCGGTGGAAATATAAAAAGTTGAAGCAGATCAAAGTGCAGGGTCGTGGAACGTGCCTGGGACATGAGTGTATATACAGTACTGTACAAAAGTAATTTCGGCGAATTTCGACGAAATTGTGCGATATTTCGAAGGAGGCGAATTTTCGGCGATATTTCGATAAAAAGTCTACACAACTATTGTTCCGATATTATAGCAATTTCGTGCAGATGCGCGAAATTTCGCATGGCATTTCATTTGAAATTTCGTCTGGGGAAACGAAATTTCGGCAACATTTCGTGTCGGGCAGCAAGAAATTTCGTGCGACATTTCATTTGGCGTAGCGAAATTTCATGCAACATTTCATTTGGCAGCGAAATTTGTCGCTACGGTTTTGGACTATACAGTTTCATGACACGATATTTCTATCGGCATTTGGCAAACTGTATGCACTTTAATAGGCTAGTTTTGGTACGCCTCACTTTTGTCACTTTTGCTGTTACCAATAATTTTTTTTACAAGCAAAACATGCTTATCTTTAAAAGCAAATCATAAATTCATTCCGAGACACAGTCACAGGAAAGTGTTCTAAATTGCTGTTTGGTTTAAATGCAGAATGCAGAATCGTCTAAACTTTAAAGTATTTCCGACAGTTGTTCTATTTAAGTGGATCTTTTAAATAAATTAAACTCACCAGCTTAGCATTTGTATTTCGGAAAACTTGATCTTATGAGGACGGTTAAACTTAACCAACAATGTGCATAACCAAACAACCCATATGCCAAAAAAAAAGCATGTACATAATTCCCGCCACAGCGTTTTTATGCAGTGTAGTTGAGCATCAGTAATGTCGAATCACAAGTTTCCTTCGCATGAAATGCCAGTGATAACAACAAGACCACACAACTTCCGGTAGCCGATGCAAACTTATTTCCGGCTGTCAGCAAGTAAAGAGTGAGGACTACAAAGACTGAAGACCGTTTTAGTTCTACGGTACACAATTTTTTTGCTACTGCAAATAGCCTTGATTATTAAAATTCGAGCAAACCGATAGAACGGAGAACAAACTAACCACTTTGCCTTTGAAGGGGTGATATTTCGACTTGTTTATAATTCTGCACTTAGCACAAAAGCAAGGTTTTTCGTTGGCTACAGTTGCTAAGGCCTCTTCGATTGCTCGCTTGATCGAAGCAGACGTCAAGGATGCTCGACTTGTTGATATTAATTTTTTTGATGTTGGATAACTGTACCATTACAGGCTGTATGTTGCAAGACGGGCTACAAAATTGGACCCGCGGGCAGAAAGATTGCTCATTATGATCTTGCAAGAAAAGACATGTACCAATCGGTTGAAGATTTGATTTCAAACTAGCACATGTTTTTCTAATTATAATGACAATTAAAACCAGTACTCATTGATACACATAAAAATCACTTTCATGTGAGATTCTTATTCTTTCATGACCAATCATGCCAAAAGTGACGACTTATACTCGAAAGCGAATTCAATCTCTTCTTGGACAAGGTCTTCATCCTGTAGCGATATTCAAGGAATTGACGACTGAAAGCTTATCAGTAAGTTATCCAAGTGTTGCTAGAATTGTTGGAAAGATGATGCTTACTGGATCTACAGAGAATCGTGCGAGATCAGGACAGCCAAGGAAGTTGAATGAAGCAGCAAAGGCCTTTATCGAGTCACAGATTCTTTTCATCTGAGAACAGAGGGAGCCTGGGTTTGATGCGTGGTTTTTTACACATGGACGAAGGTTTTTATTAATCTTTTACAGTGTATTTGGAGGATTTAGCAAAAGAAGGGCACTTCAACAAGTTTTGAATGTGCCAAGAAATTACGCAAAACTACTCTTGGTTCCTTTGCCCAGGCCAGGGCATTAATTAAGCTTGTCACGAACATACACGTGGGAATTTGGGTTACCAGGATCAGTGGCTGATCGGATACGATATGTTATTTTTATTATTGCGTGTAATGTTTATGTTTTCACAGGCAATGAAAATTAATTGACAAAGTAACAAAGATCTAGCAACTCACTGTAGGACCGAGTTCTTCAGTATATTTTCTATTTGTATGGGAACACTTTGTCCAAAAATTACTCCAAGTGTAGCGTTTTTGCGGAATTTCACCACTGTTTTGTTCCAGTGAGCACGAATTTTCACTGATATTTTGCTTGTTCGAAAATTCGCCTCCTCAATTTTTGCGAAATTTCATTGATATTTTGTTCCTTTAGCGCGAATTTTCGTTGATATTTCGCTTCTTCGAAATTTCACTTCTCCGATTTTTCAAAGCCCTGAGTGAAATTTTGTTCTATCTTACGAAATTTCGCATGTCCAATGTGCGAAATTTCGAGTGAATCTTCGACGAATTTTGGACAAATTTCGACGAGAACGCACAAATTTCGTCGAAACAGAAAAAAAGTCAATCAGATACAACAAATGGGAACAAAAATACTGTAAATGGGAACAAACATTACGTAATTGCTTCAGCGCAATAGGATCCCCATCAAGGGTGTACATAAGGACTTCTTAAAAATTCAGTGTTAAAAAACACCTTAAGAAATATGCAAGAAGTGCAATCTCCAACATGTCGGTTCTACCACAACCAAATTTAAAGTTAGATTTAGAAATCACAAATCTTCTATGAAAACAAACAAAAAAACTTGCGAAGTCGCCTCACACTTTAACCGAACCCCACATGTGTTATCCGACTTTACATTTCAATGCATTGACCAAATTCAAAACAGTACGTCTGAGAACACTGAAAATTTACTCATAACAAAAGAAGCATACTGGAGTGCGCAGTTGTTTTCCCTTTCACCTTTTGGGCTGAATAAAAGACAAGAAT
>NC_090883.1:5855001-5860001 GCF_036669925.1 Montipora capricornis
CTAGAGTTCAGTGAAGACAAGATTAAAGCAACAGAGGCAAAGATGCACGACCCATGCTCCCAATATGTGACAGCCTTGACAGACAATATAGACCACCCCTTCCAGCACTCTTTGCCAGTCGTTTCATCCTTCCGTATCTTCGATCCGTGCCTATTGCAAACCCCGAGTTTGTAGGATATGGACAAAACAATATCCAAACTCTTGCAAATCACTTTTTTAGTGGAGATGAGAACAGCTTAAACTGGAAGCTGAATGGAACAACTTCAAGTATGAGCTGTCTGACTGGAGTAAAGACCATCAGGCTATTCCTTCGCCTTCTACAACCTCCACAGAATGGGCCCTACAGAGGTTCCTAAGGCACAAAGAATCCTACCATAGAAGTTATCCCTTGCTGTTGCAAGTCACAGAAATCTGCCTCTCTATGCCCGTTTCAAATGCATGGCCGGAAAGGGGGGCCAGTGCCCTAAAGCGCCAAAAAACATGCCTTAGAAATTCCCTGAAGGAAGAGATGCTCGAAAGTCTGCTTCATATTTTCATAAATGGGCCCCCAGTAAAAGAATCTGAAGCTGTGATTAACAAGGCAGTGGCGTTATGGAAGGAAAAGAAGCACAGAAGAAAATTCCCACGGTCTTCTCGTCTTCAGCAAAATGAAAGGGCTATGCCAAATGCACAAGAAGAGCAAGAAGTGGAGGAAGGAGAAGGAGGAGCCGGCAACACACAAGAAGAAGAAATACAAAAACTGCCAAGTTCTAACCAAGGGAAACTTAAGGACTTTCACGCCCATTGCTACTGCGCATCCTTACAGCGCACGCAAATTCACATTGATGGGTGCACTTGAACAAAGTTTGGTAGAGAACATTTCACTTCAAAGATTAATTGCAATATTTTTGGGCTTACAGACACTGTGGCCTTATTCGCTAAACAAGCCTAATTTTTTCAGATTTAGGGTGTTTTTCTGGGCAAGTTCTCTCCAAAACAAAGTCAGTGACCCCCCCTTTTTTTTTACATTTCTGACATCACTAACTAATCATCTTTCAAGGGTAAAATTTGCAGAAAAAAAATCAATGTTAGAAAATCCTTAATTGTCTCGCACCTTCCACCCTAAGGCAGGAAGAGGAAGTTGAACAACTTGCAAAGGAACTTGATCTCACATTTTCGTCAAAAGACAGTGCATTTGAGTCTGATATGGACGACTTACTTTAACTTTCAGTATTGTTACCAATTAGTGTACACCAGGTCGCCAAAGGGCAAAGTCAAAAGGACATGCACATGCCAATACTTAAACTCAGACTTCTGCGAAAAACCCCAGGTGCACACTAAGAACTACTGGGACAACCTGGACTTTTTTAACATTTCAAGCACTGTTGCTTTATGTGATGACATGGTTGCTATTCTTTTTCAATTAACTGATCATAGTTTGCCAGGTAACTTAAATTAAACAAACATGGCACTTACATATAAGACTGCTAATATAATTAATGTGATGTTGGTATAATGTTTATTATTAACTTTCATTCAAGTCTTTTGTGTAGGTACAACTGCAACAATTCCTGGTGAACAGGTAGTCAACGATGTTGTTCTCTGCAGATGAAATGTACATTTAAAGACTTGATAAAATAGTTCAAATCTTCTGATGTCTTGAACTACCACTTGAATGTACTGTAGTTATCATCAATGAATGTGGGCAGGACGAGGATGGGCAGGGGTCACGGGAGACAAGAGAGGCCATGACTCTCTTTTGGAATCAGTTTTTCACCTCATTAACAACGAAAAGTGAAAGGTGTGTCGTCTGTAAAAAATCGTATCATATGTGGCGTTCCACAGGGGTCTTTATTAGGCCCACTCTTGTTTCTTATTTACATTAATGACTTACCAAATTGCTTAGAACATAGTACAGGGAGGTCATTTGCCGATAATACTAATTTAACGTTCTTGGCCATGGATTTGTCAATCCTTCAGAGTGAAATTGGCAGCGACCTTAATAGAATCTTTGATTTGCTCACTTCAAATAAACTCACATTGAATATTCTGAAAACAGATTTTATGGTGATAGGTTTTAAGCAGAGAATTGTGACATTACATTGAGATATTTCATTAAGGACGTTTGTGCCCAAAACGTTCCCACATACAGATTTTTTTTAAACTTCCCACGCAGAAAGGCAAAAAGGCAAAAAACACAAAATTTCTAGACATCTCCGCATACGTGTACATGTAATTACAACAGCTCTCTGAATTTTGAAAGTACCGGTACATGGAAATTTCTAGAGATGTTTGTTGATAGTGAGACTGTCTTCAAAGTTTGTGGGTATTTGCAATGGACTATTGTCTAGTACATACCAGTACTCGAAGTATTCTCATCGTCATAGAGTCAGGTTTTTCGTTAATGATTCCACCTCTTCATCAGCCACATTTTTTGGTAATGCATCCTGTCCGGCATGATATTCTGACAAAAAGAAAAGTTCATTAGGTTTGCCACAGAAAGTGTCATGTTCTATAAGCCGTCACTGAAAGAGTATTCCAATGCTCTTTAATGTTGTCCAAACAATCTTGAATTAGTGAAGCAAAAAGAACCAGAGGTACTCCCTTTCGAGATCAACACCAGGTTTAAGACTCTCTTGATCCAAAAGATCTTTAAAAGAGTCAATCCACCAAGATGCTATGTTTTTTTAAAAATTTTATTTAAAGGAGATCCCATGCATACTTGTGAGGATTGATAACGTCCTGAAAAGTGCATGGCCTTGCTCCCATTACCCCATAATCGTTTCCACAATCAGTTCTGAATTTCAAAGGGCACCCCTAAGTCCTTTAGGCATTCTACATGTACATGTTGGTAGTTGTGGGAAATACCAACCAGATGGTTATTTGTCTTTGTTAGCTTGACCCACATGATCATGCTACTCAAACCGTCTATGTACATTTGTTACCATGGATGTAGATTGGAAACCCAGAGTTTCTATTTTATTTGCCGTAACAGTCAAAATGCCAGAAATAGTTTGATCCCGGAGAAGTGTAATTCCTTCTTCAAAGACTTTGTGATATCCTCCACTGAAAACTTTCAGGATCAAGCCCCCTCATCAGGTCGGCAACTACATGCCAAGGAACTTGAATATTAAATTCTGCAATTGTAGTATGTACCACATACTCCTAAATCCTCCAAGACTGCCTCAGTGGTCCATTAGATTATTCGATCACAAATATTGGCTACATGTATGTCCTAGGATGGCACCCTTAATCTTAATTTTTTAATTTCATAATCTATTCTTCAGTGTTCTAATAGACATGCCCACTCCATGAAACTTAGCTAAAAACTGTGTAATGAGTTTGTAAGAATACCCTGAAAAAATAAACACAATTAGGTCTTTTTCATCTACATTGTCAATCAACAAATTAGAAGAGGATGCCATGTTTCTTCAAAACTAGCAGGAAAAAAACCATGTGACTTGCACTCATTCCACGCCTCCGTCCTTTGGAGCTAGTAACCAGTGTGCTAAATTGTACTGTGATCTGCGAAATATTGCTGTGTTCCATTGAATTTACACAAGGGATAGGTTTTCCTTCTGCTTTAGTTGTGATTGTAGTGTTCCCAAATTTGTTTTTGTGTCTTCCAATTTAGTGTTGTGTTGTGTCCCAGAAATAATCTTTGTAACTAAAAAAAAGTTTTATTTTGTTTCAAAAAGACTTTTTGTCCATAAAAATTTGTTTTTCTGCCCCTGTGGGCCATCCAGGGACACCACATCTATCTGATCAGCGAGAAGAGCCAATTTACATGTAAGTACAGCTGTTTGTCTTCACTTGAAAGGACTAATCATTTACTCAGACATAGATATAGTGGCTGAGGTCCCACTCGCGCTTTTAACAACAGTGTAACAACCGTGTCAAGCTGTTTCAAGTTGGACCGGCTACTTTCCTAAGAGTCAGAGTTTGTTGCCAATGCAACCTGGCAAAATCAAAGCATATTTACGACAAAGTTTACAACTCTGAAAGCACGGTTTATCGGTTTGAAATCTAACCAATGTACCTGTAAAATCGACCAGTCATTTAGCAGAACCCAGCTTAATGCTAGCTGGGAGGTCGCATTAACAGCTGGTGTCAACAACGTTAAGTGTAACCTAGTACAACTAGATCTAGTGTTACACTGGTGTTACAGCAACAAGGAAAAACATGTTCTAACAATGGCGTCAAGCGCTAGTGGGACCTCTACCACTCTCTGCATTGAGTAAAATACTTCAAAGTCAGCAATTCATTACCAGAAAACTAAGACATCTTTTTTTTTATTTTTACTCCCACAGCAAACTATGCATGCACTTGAGAGATGAATTTCAAGTACACTGTAAACATCTGAAACATGGAGCAAAGTCAGAAAGGGTCGCATCAAGTTGATTACAAGGCTTCAAATACTCTTGCGACTGCCGATTTAGAAGCCAATTGGAAAGAAAAAAGAAAATATACATGTACATGTAAGAGTAGATCCAAAGAGTATTTGGTTGAGAGACTTATTAGCCGCAGGAAATCGAAGAAGTCTCATAAGTTTCTACCACTTTTATCAGTTGCATTTGTTAATAGAAAGCTGCCTTATACGTTTTTGTCTAAACAAGTTTACTTTTAAGATCTCCAATTATTTCAGGACTTTGAATATCTAGTGAAAATAATGGAAAAATTGGCTGTCGTGGACAAGCACACAGGAACCTTCAACACATTTGAGAGCAAAACTCATCAGGTAACGTGAGTTTGTTTTCTAAATGTAACTTATTTGAATCTGGTCAACCACCTTAACGGTGAATACAAAATCCACAGACGAAACTTACATTTGCTTTTTGCATTAATAACCTAGGGCATACAGAAACCTTTCTGTCACATTGGAGAGACTAAAACGTGCATTGATCAGCTTCTGGAAGGCATTCTGTTAATCCTAAAGTTGAATGCAGTTTACGTTAATTTTTGGAACATAAAAAGTAGACCTAGTTGCTAAGCGAGTTTTAACATTACGCTTATCTGAAGTT
>NC_090883.1:5867501-5910001 GCF_036669925.1 Montipora capricornis
ACGTCAACCTGGTATCTCCACAACACACAAAGACAGACCTTCATGCGATTCAAAGTGAAACTTCACAACTCTGGCTGACAAAATGTCTGAAAGTCAATGTGAACTATTGGAACTATTGGCTTGTTTGTTTTGGGATGAACCCAGGATTATGTAACACTTGATATCCTCCTTAGTGAAGTGTCTCGTGGTGAATACATGTACATAAAGCTGTTCTCAGTTGGCTCCCATTTTGCTCTTTTTTGCTGAACAAACTTAATCCACTTCTCTCTACGCCTTTTCGCCTTGGATAGTTATGATCGAAGAAAGGTATAGCGTGAAGAACTCACTGACACATGAAAAATACCGTACTTACCCGTGTATAAGTCGACCATGTGTATAAGTGGACCCCCAATTTTTATGGCAAAAAGGTAGGTAAAGGTAAAGTCTGCTACGAGCCAAGAAGGCAGGCACTTATCTCTGGTTTCTGTAGCATTGAGCAACTAGGAGTATTAATCCCTGGATGGGATTGCTAGTCCATCGCAGAGCTAGCCCCCAGCATTAACTTTGCCAGTACCCATTTACGCACTGTGAGAGTAAAGTGTCTTGCCCAAGAACATAACACAATGTCCCCGGCCAGGACCTGAACCTGGACGACTTGATCCAGAGTCGAGCGCACTAACCATGAGGCCACCGCGCCTGATGACATAATAGCAATTTCTTAATTTCTTTGTTAAATGTTCATGGGATACTTATCTTGTATTCTTCAATTTCAGGGCCTCAAGTGCTTAATACTTTTGTGGTTCAGCAGTCATGGTATACGCAGGCATTTTGTCCTTGAGTTTCAAGAAAGTTCTCAGAAAATCAAACACAAACCTCAAACTAACCTGTTTCCTTATTCAAGGATAATGGGCTTTAGAGGATAAGCAAACATCAGAGAAGCAGGAGTCAATCTTTGAAAATGACTTTAAAAACGATGCAAAATATGCAAGGTTTAATTGGTATGATATCTCACATGACAAACAAAACAAAAATCTGATAAACCAAACACTGCGAAGTTTGCAAAAGCATTTAAATCAGCCAGGTTTGTATAAAGAATAAAAAACAATCATTACCAACCAGCATTTCCAGGCAACGCGAGTGACGATGCTTGCACGCAAACATGCGCCAGGTTACTAAGCAGTTGAGCGATCATGTTTTATTTGAAGAAAGAGAAATGCCTTTTTGAGCTTTCCGCCTTTGATAAACGAATTTCATATTTGTGCTAGTGAGTATCTTCAACATTAAGAGTTGGCCAAATCCTTTTCATTTCAACTGGAATTGCTTCATTTTGAAGTCTTTTGTCATTCATTTGTAAGTCCACTGCGTTCGTTACCCCCAAGACAACAATATTATGTTAATTTTGAATAAATTATTTAGCTTCAACTTGGCTCTAAATCTTTGACCCATGTATAAGTTAAGGGGGATTTTTGGAACTTCTTTTGCGGCCATAAAAGGTCAACTTATGCACAGGTACATGTAAATATGGGTACAAACAATTTTTAATACTTTGGAGTCCAAGGCCAGTGCATCTCTTACCACTCACCTTGTTCGTACACTTCACTGAATTTAAAACGCTTGTACATCTATTTCATTTAAGGCAAAAATTTGATCCACATTTTCAGGGAATGCCAATTCATTTGTTGCTATAATGTTTCTGTTTGCGACTGACCTGACATACATTAGAAGTGAATTGTCTAAATGGCCGCTGTACTAGCCAATTTGGACCCCAGGGGACTAAGTCCACTAGCAGATTTGGTCCCCCTTCACAGATTTGGACCGCCCATTTTACAACTTATTAATTTTATTTAACTGTTTATTGATATAGAGTTAGATTTTGGATCCGGGAAACTTGAGGAAAAGACTTAGATCAGTTAATTTGTTGTTTAAAAGCATTCATGTCGGCATTTCATATTAAAGTATGTAGATGCGAATTTAAACTCTTTTCTGACAGAGGCTTAAAAAACGCACTTGAAATTCATGGAATACGGGGAAAAAAGCAAAGTCAGACTTAAGCTTCAGTTAAAGTTGTTGAAAGCATGCACTGTGGCTTTTTCGTAAAGCATTGCTTGCAAGGTTGCAGTCTTGCAATTTTTTCTTTTGTCTATTTATGTAAACAACAGGCCACAAATGTGTATACAACTATACGATATGCAACTTTAGACGTAAAATGCATATTTGCATATTAAGCATGTTAATTCTGCATCAGCATTGTTCGCTTAGCTTTCGAGTGACACTGTATACCTTTCTACACATCTGGAAATGCAGAAAATCCACCAGACACACACCTTCCTGGCACATGAGAATAAAGGTCAGTGAGTGTGAATAAGATACTGGGATGTCACTAGCTAGTTAGTTCCCAGGCTTTCAAGTGCTCGTTTTTTCAGTCAAAATGGCAGAAAATGAGGTCTTTTGGGGCATTTTGCCCACCTATAAAGAGAAATCTAAGGAGACAACAAGAGTTATTTTTTCACAGAACATCTTTGGTGGACATCATGTACATGTATATTACCAGAATTCATTATCAATGGCTAAGGGTGAACAGTTCTCACCTACAGTGTATTCAAAGAAGAGTTACATGTCATCTTGTAGTCAGGTCCAATTGGCTACAAACTTTCCAATTGAAAATTTGTGATACAGTGTACAGTGTGTACATTTGTATATGTCAACAGAATGGCATGTGACTCCAAAAACATTTACTTTTCCTTAGGACAGACGACAAATTTTTATGATAGATGTAAATCTATGACAAAATGTTTAGATTTTATTTGCAACATTGCAACATTTTATTATTTTAGGGGTTCAATAAATCTACTCTGTGATCAAACCATTGTATGACAATATTATTATTTTTGTGACCAAATAAACAAGTAAAATTAATACATGTAGGCGAAAGATTAGTATTCTTATTATTGATGAGAATTACTTGACTATAGCTGTGGTTACACGTAGCCTTTCTACCACGCTCAAAGGGCTATTTACCATGGTAACCAGTTCAATAGCGTGCGCCCAACATTAATTTTCCCAAGGTATATCTACCACAGTGAATCTCAATGGATACATCTCAAAGGACAAAAACATCTGCAATGACATTTCCCAAGGTAATTTGTTTTTCAAGTACCCCAAGATAAAACAACCAATTATAACACAAATTTTAGGATAAGTAGATAAAACAATAAATCAAACACAATTGCATGAGGGCTAGATTGTGCAAAATAGTTAGGGAGGTCAACATGTTGTTATTAACATCATGGTAGGATTTTTTTTAAAAAGAAACATCTTTGCAATAGTTTTAACATAGAACCACACTTTTGAGTCTAAGCAACATGTTTCAACGTTTCAAACTTCATCATCAGCCACAGTGATTGCAACATTATAATTCTTTCAAGATAATCTGTATGTACAATGTCTATATATACATACATATGCTTTATTTAACCTCAAATTTAGAGTAGCTAAAGATAAGCTACATGTAGTATCTTCGAGTTACAAGTATGATTCTAAATACTGCTAAAATGTAAAATCATAACAATCCAAAATTTACCGTATTTACCCGTGTATAAGTCGATCCCGTGTAGAAGTCGACCCACCATTTTTGATGGCAAAAAAAGCAATTTCTTAATTTCTTTGTTCAATGTTACTGCGACACTACAGTAATCTTGTATTCTTCAATTTCTGGAAATGTGGATACACAAAAAAATCAGGGCATCAAGCGCTTTTAATAGTTTTGTGGTTCAGCAGTTGTTGTATATGCGGGCATTTTGTCCTTGAGTTTCGAAAAAGTTCTCAGAAAATCGAACATGTAAACCTTAAACTAACCTGTTTCATTGTTCAACGATAAAGGGCTTTAGAGGATAGGCACAACATCACAGAAGCAGGAGTCAATCTTTGAAAATAACTTGCGAACGATGCAAAAATGTGCAAGGTTTAATTGGCCCTTGACTTATAATTTTTCACACGGCAAACAACACAAAACTCATAAACCAAACAATACAAAGTTTGCAAAAGCATTTAAATCAGCCAGGTTTGTATAAAGAATAAAAAACAATAATTACCAACCAGCATTTTCACGCAACATGAGTGACACTGCTTGCACGCAAACACAAGGTATTGCGCCAGGTTACTAAGCTGTTGAACGATTGAGTTTCATTGAAGAAACAGAAATGCCTTTCAGAGCTTTCCGCCTTTGGCACCTTTGGAAAACGAAAATTTCCAGTGTCTACCGTAAACTTCCATGTATAAGCCGCATCCGTAGATAAGCCGCACCCCGAATTTAGAAGCGCAGATTTTGGAAAAAAATGTAATAAAATAAAGTTTGAAGTTCCAGTAACGTTCTATTGCTATAAACCCAACAAGGACAAACAATCAAAGTTTCACCATAAACTTGAAATTCCTTCGATATTGAAACAAAACGAACAAGTGCTTAGTAGCCAAGCTTTAAATGTGGGGAGGAGTCTGGGCCAGGCCCTGGGTATTGTGACCACGTCTATAAAGATGTACCCGCAATAGGCAAAAAAATTCATGCAGAACAGGAGCTTGATAATGCAGTCGACAAATTTGCCGAGAAGGTGGTCAAGGACAACGAAACAATCGACCATTTACCTCGTGAGTACTCGCGAATTTTGTGCTATTTTATCGCACATGGCGGAAAGATAGGCTTGGAAGTGACTGGCCGAAGACGTCACTGCAAACAGCTGTGCGGAGGAATGGAGATTCCTTGTAGGTTGGTGTTTACTTGTTCGAGTAAAGCGAAAATTAATCGCTTGAAAGAACTCTTGGAGAGCAAGATTCGCCGATAAACACTCGAAGACACAAACGGCTCCTTTAGGAGCCACCACTCATTAAAAAGTCAATGAACAACAGCAACATGCTCTCAGTTTCTTTTATGTTTCTTTACTGAGATCTTAAGAAATTGTATGAATATTAATTAGGTTTTTTAAAACTCCAAACACAGATGTATCCATGGATAAGCCGCACCCTTGATTTATGGCTTCAATTTTGTGAAAAAAAGTGCGGCTTATACATGGACGTTTACGGTATTTCATATTTGTGCTTGTGAGTACATGTGTATCTTCAACATTTAGATTTGGACAAATCCTTTTTCATTTCAACTGGAATTGCTTACATTCATTTTGAAGTCTTTAGTCATTCATTTTGAAGTCTTTTGTCGGCTTTTGTCCACTGCGTTCGTTATGCTCAAGACAACATTATGATGTTAATTTTGAACAAATTACTTAGCTGGAACTTGGCTCAAAATCTTTGACCAGTGTATAAGTCGAGGGCGATTTTTGGAGCTTCTTTTGAGGCCATGAAAGGTTGACTTATACACGGGTAAATACGGTAACTATGAAAAAGAGTCATACTGTAGAATCTTGTGCTTGAAATCAGGAAAGTCAGACGTTCTAAAAGAATCCGGAAGAGAGTTTCATAGTTTTAACTATCAATACTCAAGGATGCTGCCTAACGGTCTCCGGGTCGCCTGGGGCACCTCATTGCGAGCGCAGGAGACCAAATTTCTGAACGAGTAGCCCGGGCCATAATTATTGAGATGTTTTTTGCTTCAAAATAGTTATTGATAATGCTACCTCTTTCTATCAACTCGAAATAAAGGAGAGCTTCCCTATAGACCCCTTTCATAATGGCGGCCAAATAAAATATTCTTTTGTTTCAATGCTAATAAGCCCTACTAACCTCACTACGACGAGTAAATTTCAAAAGAATATTTGTTTTAATACGAGGGCAGTAGGTCTAATTAACATAAATATACAAAAGAATGTAAAAGTGGTTGCCATTTATGAAGGTGGTCTATTAAGTGGTTGAGACCCAAACTCAACAAACAAGTTGATCATGTCAGTTTAGCATTACACTTTTAAACTTTTACCATCATGTCAGTTGTGTTTTATTTAATATTGTTGCTTAGTTTGAATTTTACCTACTTGTAACCAACATTTAATCTACAAAGAATCATTGTATTGATAGTTTATATATATACCATATTTACCTGCGTATAAGTCGACCTTTTACGGCCTCAAAAGAAGCTCCAAAAATTGCCCTCGACTTATACACGGGTCAAAGATTCAGAGCCAAGTTCCAGCTAAATAATTTATTCAAAATTAACATAATAATGTTGTCTTGGGCATAACGAACGCAGTGGACAAAAGACTTCAAAATGAATGTAAGCAATTCCAGTTGAAATAAAAAAGGATTTGTCCAACTCTAAATGTTGAAGATACTCACAAGCACAAGTATGAATAGACATCGAAATTTTCATTTTCCAAAGGCAGAAAGCTCTAAAAGGCATTTCTGTTTCTTCAAGTAAAACGCGATCATTCAATGGCCTAGTAACATGGCGTAATATCTCGTGTTTGCGTGCAAGTGTCGTCACTCGTGTTGCCTGAAAATGCTGGTTGGTAACGATTGTTTTTTATTCTTTATACAAACCTGGCTGAGTTAAATGCTTTTGCAAACTTCATATTGTTTCGCTTATGAGTTTTCTTTTGTTTGTCATGTGAGATTAAAATTTTTTCTTTGAAGCAGAGGTTACATCTTAACCTCTGCCTCAAAGAAAAATTTCAAATCCTCTGCAGACCCAAACTATCAACACTAAACAAACGTAATGAACTAGTGTCTTCTTGCCGCCACAGAAACAAAGCCCTCCTATGCAACAACTAAACCGTCAATTCCGCGCTGCATAAATTAGACAAATTAAATTGTATATAAGCGATGGTAAAGTTTATTCTCATTAAATCCCCTAATGAGTGGGCGACCACGAAACAGGCTTGTAGGTATGAACTTGTTTTTTTCATTCAATATACATATACTTCACTCTACTTCTATAGACCATTTTACAGATATGGCAGTCATTTTGAAATCCATTGTTTAAAATAGCTATTATGGGATTCCAAGGGGGCAAATTAGTATGCATTTTCAAAATGGCCGCCGTATCCGTAAAATGGTCTATGAATTGAGCACTGTTTTGTGAAAATCAAGTTTCACACTTAATATATATATTATCTTGTAAAAATTTTAATGTTACACTCACTATGGCTGATGATGATACTTGAAAGATTGAAACATGCTCCTCAATTAAACTCAAAAGTGTGGATGTATTTTTAAAAAAATAATATTAGTAACACTTGGGCTTTCAAGACCATTTGGAAACATCTTTGTGTACATTCATGTCTTGTACTGTTGCTGGCCATAGCCACTGATTTTGATTCAAAATTTCAAACAATTATTCATAGACTTTTAGTTTTTCATCCTTGCAAATACTGGTGCCTTAATACATGTACCTTTAGATTTGATTTCCTGTCTTAACTGCTTCACATTCATTTTGCTGTATGCATCTTCAACCAACTTGTTTTTGTACTTCAGTTTGATTGTAGTTAGTTTCCTGTTCTCGTAAACATGCTTTCATCCGCTTTTGTGTGTCTCGGTGATCCCATCTTCCCAATAAGCTGCATTTCTTTTGTTGTACATTACTTTTTCTCGCTCACAGTGCTTGAGGGACCCTTGTCTATGTTCCAGGTGCAGAACATCCTGAGCAGAATCCCATTTATTTGACTTTTGAAAATACATTGAATATTGTTTGAGCATCATCATTTCTTTCAATGCCTTGACCAGTGAACTGTCTGAAATTCTTGTGATTTTTCATCAACACTGGAACATGATATACAAGTCCATGCATGTATGGAGTAACTTTCTTCTTATCATAGCCTACTCTTGCACTACCAATTATTGAGCATTTAGCAATTGACAATGTCTTTAGATTTCTGTAAAACATAAAAATTAATAAAAGTCATCAGCATTTGAATCAGAGTTGATTACATAAATTGTACAAGGCATAAAAATCTTTCCAAAGTTTTATCACTCTTTCTTTTTTTCCCTTGGCAAAGGACATCAAGCCCTTCAAGTTTTGCTTGATTAAATTTTCAGAGCCAACAACTTACATGTACAAGGCTACCCCAGTCATTAGTTCCACTACCTTTCCCATCAGCATTTTTTTTCCCAAATAGAAAAAGTGATGCCAAGGTCATTGATAGTTTGCACCACTTACAGTCCTCACTCTAAGTCTTATTAAAATCTTCCTTAACCCATTGACTCCTGAGAGTGACACTTACGGTGAGTTGCCGGTAATAGCTTTTACTCTGTCTAACGCCAGACAATTTTTCTCGTCAATGGAGGGCGTCCTAGGGTGTTTGAGGTGAGAATGGGTAAGTACCATCCTTCTCCACTACTTCGGTAATGTTCAGTCAATCTGTCAGTTATTCGTAGCATAAAACATTAACTGCAATTCATCAAGAATGATGTGGGCAAGCTCAATAGTGAACAACGATCTTTTCATACCGAAAAAAATCTTGAAGAGGTACTCAACTCTTTGATTTCTTGAAAAGTCCTCTGGAGCTCTTCCTTGTAGTATGACAGATCGGATCCTTCAACATGTCCCACCTGAATAGCTTGTGATCTTTACCTTACACAAAAGGCAAGCATGAGCTGAAGTTGCTGCAGACATTCCCATAGTCATTAGTGAAAACTTGTAGTCTCGACCAAGGAATAATTCTATTGGTATTTCTTTGCCATTGACCTTGATTTTCTCATTTTCATTCATTCTTGAGCAAGAAATAAACACAACGTACTGTGTGTCAGAGATTCGTTGTGTGAATTAATTATTTGCATAACCTTTAGATATACCATAAACGTCCATGTATAAGCCGCATCCGTAGATAAGCCGCACCCCGAATTTAGAAGCGCAGATTTTGGAAAAAAATGTAATACAATAAAGTTTAAGTACCAGTAACATTCTATTGCTATGAACCAACAACAACAAACAATCAAGGTTTCACCATAAAGTTGAAATTCCTTCGATATTGAAACAAAACGAATGAGTGCTTAGTAGCCAAGCTTTAAGTGTGGGGAGGAGTCTCGGCCAGGGCCTACGTTGCATGAATTTTTTGAACACGGATGTGATGCCTGGGTATCATGACCACGTCTATAAAGATGTACCCGCAATAGGCGAAAAAATTAATGCAGAACAGGAGCTTGATAATGCAGTCGACAAATTTGCCGAGAAGGTGGTCAAGGACAACGATACAGTCGGCCATTTACCTTGCGAGTACTCGCGAATTTTGTGGTATTTTATCCCACGTTGCGGAAAGATATGCGTGGATTTGACTGGCCGAAGACGTTACTGCAAACAGCTGTGCGGAGGAATGGAGATTCCTTGTAGGTTGGTGTTTACTTGTTCGAGTAAAGCGAAAATTAATCGCTTGAAAGAACTCTTGGAGAGCAAGATTCGCCGATAAACACTGGAAGACAAACGGCTCCTTTAGGAGGCACCACTCATTAAAAAGTCAATGTACAACAGCAACATGCTCCCAGTTTCTTTTATGTTTCTTTACTGAGATCTTAAGAAGTTGTATGAATATTAATAGGTTTTTTAAAACTGCAAACACAGATGTATCCATGGATAAGCCGCACCCTTGATTTATGGCTTCCATTTTGTGAAAAAATGTGGGGCTTATACATGGGCGTTTACGGTACATTTAAAACGCTATTATTATTCCACCATTACGCCATTTTACCATATTCGGTCAAGAGAATGCGCAAAATGTGAGACGGTAATACACTGTAGTGTCCCGGTTTGACTGGTTTAGAACAGAGGAAATACTGACAGAAAGGGAGTATATCAATGAAAGAATTTGTTTTCAACAAGATGCAAAGCCTGAAAATTTAGCTTTGTCACAGCTTGTCACTCATCATTTTGTTTATCCAATCAAGTAAAGTATCTTTGGCTGGATTTTTGTGCTGTTTACATCGTTTGCACGCGCCCTGAAAGACAGATGATGCATTTTTTTCAAAACACTCTTATCAAATAAAATTGCACCAAAAAAACCACCTTTTTTGTGATGGAATAATAAATCTCTTTTTTGATGGTTTAACATATAATACTCGCGGGCATTTTGCTCATTGCTCATATTTTTCTCACACCTGTGGGGCTTGGAAAAATACTATGCAACTTGCAAAATATCTGCGCATATTATATGTTAAACCATCCAATAAGATGTATTTATTATACTGTGGAAATTCGTGTTAAAGATTCATTCATTTTTTCCCAGGGCTATCGCAAGGAAGACAACATTTTAATTAAGCTTATATCCTAGCCCCAACTCGAAAGCCTCAGCTCCTTTGGCCACTGTGCACCTACATTGTAGAGAAGTCTATTTCTATCCTCAGTTTGCCTAATTTTGTATTACATACTTGTATAATCTCTATAATTAGTTGAAATATCGTTGTATGCAATAAAGATTCCTTCCTTGACTTGAAGGTATTAAAACATTTATAGAATGCCAAATTGTAACCTTTGCAGGCAATCAAGCATGTATATCTACATAATTAATTTGCAAAATCCCATAAGGACATCTAGCACAATCCAGTGCAAGGTGCAAAGATAAAATGAGTAAACAGATATGTGCAACTAAGGTAATAAATAGCCTGCGGTATAATATAAATGAAATAAATAATAATTGGTAAAACTAAAACTTAAGCAGAGATAATTATTTACAGCTACTTTAAAATTACATGTACTTATTGAGGTCATATTTATATTATTTGGTGGTAAACTGTTCCAGTCATTAATTGTTCTAGGCCAGAAACTGTGTTTATACTCGTCACATGATGTTTGTAGCGGAATAAACTTCATTGGATCAAAGTTTCTAGTTTTCGTTTTCGTTACAGTTTTATGTTTCACATACGGTGACATATTGATTGCTGCTTGTCCGTGTAGTGTCTTGTACATTAAAGTTAGTCTGTTCACTTTCCTTGTATGCTCCAATGTTGGCAATTCCTGTCTTGATTATGTTTTAGTAGCAAAACGCGCAGCATGTCGCTGTACTTCTTCGAGCTAGTTTATAATTTACTTGGTACATCTTGTTCTAAGATAGGTCTTACTAAGGAGGTCTATGCTTGTGCTTTAACTTAACACACATTACTTGCTCAAAATTTGGGCTTACCTTTTGTAGATGAGCCATATGCATTGTCAATGCTTTCAAGGATTTGAAGCGTAAAACAAATATATGGCGGATCTTACGCGCGCGAAGCGCGCCAGCGGAGCATCATGGGTAAAAAATTTTTGGGAGGCAAAAATTTTGTTATGACGTCACCTAGTCTGTATGGCGAACGGTGTGCGAAAACATAAACTCGTGTTATTGCAATCACGTCGCGACTATTCCAAGCTTTTTAATAAGACAAAGATGTGGCAGTCCATCAAGAATAAAACCGTTATGAGTAGCGCTTAACTTAGGGAACAAAATGAAAATTTATCTCCGACGTTCTCCACAAAACTTAAAATTTGGCTATTTCACGTGACGTTCATAGCTTCAATTGATTTCATGTCCACAGTTAATATAAGATCCATTTCGTATATCATTTCATCATTCAGATAAAAGTGTTGGCACTATTTCAAACATGTTACGGTTTGTTACCCAAACAACTTTTTTATCGATCCTCGCTATGTCAATGTTATCTTAATTGTCTGTTATATTATACACAACATAAACCCAGAAGAGCATAATTATAAACTAGCAAAAATAAAGGATTAGTCACGTAAAGGGGCGTTCGACTCCAGCGGCTTGGTCATCGACGAGGCTTTTAAAAGACGTTGTATATTTTGGGATCAATCATCTTGTACCACTTTCTGGTAATTAACGTATCGTACTCAAGTATTCAGGTAATAACAGCGTTATGGCGTATCCGTAAATTGCGAACGACGCCGCATCAAAACAAAAAAAACGAAACCTTAACGGACTTGATTCAGAGTACGCCCTCAACTTTATTCGGTTGGAACCACCAACTGATGAACTCTTACCCAAGAAAAGAAGAAATGGCGACAAAGTTAAAAAGCTGCCCAAAATGGTTTACTTCAAAGCGAGCCGGTAGTGTATGTTGTTATTGGACCTTGCGATGGGGAGAAATCCTGTTTAAGGCTGATGATCCAGGCCTGAGTGTTGAATGGTAGTTGTGTTTGCCCCAATTAATATTTGCCGGCTAAACCTGCTTTCTCGCGCGTTTTCCATTGAAAATCGTCACCGAAGGAAGTCACCGAAGGAAGGCAGAGAGTTCTCACGTCAATCACCATTGAAAATTTTCGCCATGAATTTAAAGTGGGATCTTGTTGCCCAAAAAAGTCTGTGGGCAGGTTGCACCGACAGTTGGAGGCCCCGTGGCCCAATGGATAAGGCATCTGACTACGAATCAGGGGATTCCAGGTTCGAATCCTGGCGGGGTCGATATTATTAGTGTGTTTCCTTTTCATTTGCAGAAGCTGCTGTTGTGCCGCACAGCATGTAACTAAAGAAGAAACGTCATGGAACGTCGATGTCTAAATGGGGTTGAGCTGTGGCTGTCTGTCGGAAAATGGTGTGAAGATTTGATGTGACCAGGATAAATCATACACGACAAGCGATACCGTGAAATCGCCTTCCTTGGGTAGACTTTGTAGAATTGATTAATAATTCACAAGAATGACACGCAGCAGGAACGCACTATTCAGGTCACATGTATAGGTGTGTAAGTCCCGATAAAATGCAGCTGAATGAAAGCACAGGCAGGGATTGAATAGGTAGCAGGGAAAAGGCTGGGGTTGATGAATGCTTAATTAGTTGAGTTATGAATGGGATTACCTTTTATAAAGATCTGTAACTCGCCTAATTAGTATGCTTAACTTTGACAAACACGAGGCTGTAAAATAGTACAAAGTTTATCAATCAATCATAAGTTTGATATTTCAATCACAACCATTAAGTAACAGTTTACCTTCCTCTTGTGTGCTTTGTTAATAAAGTTTAATGCATCCTCTCCTCCAGTCTCACGCAAATGACAGTTGATCGCACAAACTAACAAATAAAGCAAATTGGGCGGATAACGCTCTCCATTTTGCTTGGACACTTCACAAACCAGTTTGCTCAACCAAACGTTTAGTGTATTTGGCGACATGTGCTCTACCGAAACCGTCACATCTTGAACATCTTCGCATTTGAGACCGGCCACTCCAACAAGTTCAGACATCGCACATTTATTTTGCCGTCGCTAATGCCATTGCTGGAAGACTTTTGTACGCCATTTAGTGTTGTATGGTGCTGCCTTTGGAGTGGCTCCGACACTACACTGGCCTCTTCTTCTTTACTCTCTGCCGGGAGAGCGAAACCTACCAACTATGTTTCTACTACAAAAGCTCTATGCAAATGAATGGCTAAATTCGATGCTTAACATTTCAAACCTCCTATGGGACAACTCCACGCCCACGTGATTAACGTAACAGTCACAATCTCACAATCTATTGTTTCATTTCACAAGTAGGATAAAATGTTGGCGTCCGACCTTGATGGGCCTTATTGAAACGGCTCGCCAGGGCCTCGGGGTTTTCAATGCCCCTAAACGGTCTCCCGTTCATATTTTATCCACCATTACTTACAGATTGGGACCTCAACAAGCGCTCCTGTTGGCGCCTTGTCTATGTCTTTGAGTCTCTGACCTTGTCAAATTTCGCAAAATATTGAGACCTTGCTCGGAAGGGGAAGAGATGATGGTCAAAGGGTATACCATGGTTGTCGAAAAAAATCGAAACTTTGTACCTAGTTACGAATTGATATTCAGTTTTGTCGTTTGACGTCTTTAAGTTGAAATGTGTGGAATTTGAGACAACGCTTAGATTTTTCTTTTAGAGCAATTAAATCCGATGCTTAGTTGGTCATTGAAGTTAAGGAAATTCTCCTTTAAAAGATGAGCAAGACGAAGACCTTTGAAGGAAATCCCCAATGGAAGGCAGATTGTTCTTTTGAGGTAAAAGGATGGGCCACTGCCTTTGTGGTGCAAAATGGATTCAAAAGTCAAGCACACGACCCCGCCAGGACTCGAACCTGGAATCTTCTGATCCGAAGTCAGACGCCTTCTCCATTAGGCCACGAGGCCACTTTCGCACAAAGAAAAAGGTCGTCATGAATCACCTTTCCGTCAAACGAAATATTCATCGCTGACATAATCTGACTTCGTTGGCTTAGCTCAGTGAAATAAAATATGGAAAATCGTTCAACAATAGGAAAGGCAACCTTACAGAATTGATTCAGAGTACGCCCTCAACTTTATTCGGTTGGAACCACCAACTGATGAACTCTTACCCAAGAAAAGAAGAAATGGCGACAAAGTTAAAAAGCTGCCCAAAATGGTTTACTTCAAAGCGAGCCGGTAGTGTATGTTGTTATTGGACCTTGCGATGGGGAGAAATCCTGTTTAAGGCTGATGATCCAGGCCTGAGTGTTGAATGGTAGTTGTGTTTGCCCCAATTAATATTTGCCGGCTAAACCTGCTTTCTCGCGCGTTTTCCATTGAAAATCGTCACCGAAGGAAGTCACCGAAGGAAGGCAGAGAGTTCTCACGTCAATCACCATTGAAAATTTTCGCCATGAATTTAAAGTGGGATCTTGTTGCCCAAAAAAGTCTCTGGGCAGGTTGCACCGACAGTTGGAGGCCCCGTGGCCCAATGGATAAGGCATCTGACTACGAATCAGGGGATTCCAGGTTCGAATCCTGGCGGGGTCGATATTATTAGTGTGTTTCCTTTTCATTTGCAGAAGCTGCTGTTGTGCCGCACAGCATGTAACTAAAGAAGAAACGTCATGGAACGTCGATGTCTAAATGGGGTTGAGCTGTGGCTGTCTGTCGGAAAATGGTGTGAAGATTTGATGTGACCAGGATAAATCATACACGACAAGCGATACCGTGAAATCGCCTTCCTTGGGTAGACTTTGTAGAATTGATTAATAATTCACAAGAATGACACGCAGCAGGAACGCACTATTCAGGTCACATGTATAGGTGTGTAAGTCCCGATAAAATGCAGCTGAATGAAAGCACAGGCAGGGATTGAATAGGTAGCAGGGAAAAGGCTGGGGTTGATGAATGCTTAATTAGTTGAGTTATGAATGGGATTACCTTTTATAAAGATCTGTAACTCGCCTAATTAGTATGCTTAACTTTGACAAACACGAGGCTGTAAAATAGTACAAAGTTTATCAATCAATCATAAGTTTGATATTTCAATCACAACCATTAAGTAACAGTTTACCTTCCTCTTGTGTGCTTTGTTAATAAAGTTTAATGCATCCTCTCCTCCAGTCTCACGCAAATGACAGTTGATCGCACAAACTAACAAATAAAGCAAATTGGGCGGATAACGCTCTCCATTTTGCTTGGACACTTCACAAACCAGTTTGCTCAACCAAACGTTTAGTGTATTTGGCGACATGTGCTCTACCGAAACCGTCACATCTTGAACATCTTCGCATTTGAGACCGGCCACTCCAACAAGTTCAGACATCGCACATTTATTTTGCCGTCGCTAATGCCATTGCTGGAAGACTTTTGTACCCCATTTACTGTTGTATGGTGCTGCTTCTGGAGTGGCTCCGACACTACACTGGCCTCTTCTTCTTTACTCTCTGCCGGGAGAGCGAAACCTACCAACTATGTTTCTACTACAAAAGCTCTATGCAAATGAATGGCTAAATTCGATGCTTAACATTTCAAACCTCCTATGGGACAACTCCACGCCCACGTGATTAACGTAACAGTCACAATCTCACAATCTATTGTTTCATTTCACAAGTAGGATAAAATGTTGGCGTCCGACCTTGATGGGCCTTATTGAAACGGCTCGCCAGGGCCTCGGGGTTTTCAATGCCCCTAAACGGTCTCCCGTTCATATTTTATCCACCATTACTTACAGATTGGGACCTCAACAAGCGCTCCTGTTGGCGCCTTGTCTATGTCTTTGAGTCTCTGACCTTGTCAAATTTCGCAAAATATTGAGACCTTGCTCGGAAGGGGAAGAGATGATGGTCAAAGGGTATACCATGGTTGTCGAAAAAAATCGAAACTTTGTACCTAGTTACGAATTGATATTCAGTTTTGTCGTTTGACGTCTTTAAGTTGAAATGTGTGGAATTTGAGACAACGCTTAGATTTTTCTTTTAGAGCAATTAAATCCGATGCTTAGTTGGTCATTGAAGTTAAGGAAATTCTCCTTTAAAAGATGAGCAAGACGAAGACCTTTGAAGGAAATCCCCAATGGAAGGCAGATTGTTCTTTTGAGGTAAAAGGATGGGCCACTGCCTTTGTGGTGCAAAATGGATTCAAAAGTCAAGCACACGACCCCGCCAGGACTCGAACCTGGAATCTTCTGATCCGAAGTCAGACGCCTTCTCCATTAGGCCACGAGGCCACTTTCGCACAAAGAAAAAGGTCGTCATGAATCACCTTTCCGTCAAACGAAATATTCATCGCTGACATAATCTGACTTCGTTGGCTTAGCTCAGTGAAATAAAATATGGAAAATCGTTCAACAATAGGAAAGGCAACCTTACAGAATTGATTCAGAGTACGCCCTCAACTTTATTCGGTTGGAACCACCAACTGATGAACTCTTACCCAAGAAAAGAAGAAATGGCGACAAAGTTAAAAAGCTGCCCAAAATGGTTTACTTCAAAGCGAGCCGGTAGTGTATGTTGTTATTGGACCTTGCGATGGGGAGAAATCCTGTTTAAGGCTGATGATCCAGGCCTGAGTGTTGAATGGTAGTTGTGTTTGCCCCAATTAATATTTGCCGGCTAAACCTGCTTTCTCGCGCGTTTTCCATTGAAAATCGTCACCGAAGGAAGTCACCGAAGGAAGGCAGAGAGTTCTCACGTCAATCACCATTGAAAATTTTCGCCATGAATTTAAAGTGGGATCTTGTTGCTCAAAAAAGTCTGTGGGCAGGTTGCACCGACAGTTGGAGGCCCCGTGGCCCAATGGATAAGGCATCTGACTACGAATCAGGGGATTCCAGGTTCGAATCCTGGCGGGGTCGATATTATTAGTGTGTTTCCTTTTCATTTGCAGAAGCTGCTGTTGTGCCGCACAACATGTAACTAAAGAAGAAACGTCATGGAACGTCGATGTCTAAATGGGGTTGAGCTGTGGCTGTCTGTCGGAAAATGGTGTGAAGATTTGATGTGACCAGGATAAATCATACACGACAAGCGATACCGTGAAATCGCCTTCCTTGGGTAGACTTTGTAGAATTGATTAATAATTCACACGCAGCAGGAACGCACTATTCAGGTCACATGTATAGGTGTGTAAGTCCCGATAAAATGCAGCTGAATGAAAGCACAGGCAGGGATTGAATAGGTAGCAGGGAAAAGGCTGGGGTTGATGAATGCTTAATTAGTTGAGTTATGAATGGGATTACCTTTTATAAAGATCTGTAACTCGCCTAATTAGTATGCTTAACTTTGACAAACACGAGGCTGTAAAATAGTACAAAGTTTATCAATCAATCATAAGTTTGATATTTCAATCACAACCATTAAGTAACAGTTTACCTTCCTCTTGTGTGCTTTGTTAATAAAGTTTAATGCATCCTCTCCTCCAGTCTCACGCAAATGACAGTTGATCGCACAAACTAACAAATAAAGCAAATTGGGCGGATAACGCTCTCCATTTTGCTTGGACACTTCACAAACCAGTTTGCTCAACCAAACGTTTAGTGTATTTGGCGACATGTGCTCTACCGAAACCGTCACATCTTGAACATCTTCGCATTTGAGACCGGCCACTCCAATAAGTTCAGACATCGCACATTTATTTTGCCGTCGCTAATGCCATTGCTGGAAGACTTTTGTACGCCATTTAGTGTTGTATGGTGCTGCCTTTGGAGTGGCTCCGACACTACACTGGCCTCTTCTTCTTTACTCTCTGCCGGGAGAGCGAAACCTACCAACTATGTTTCTACTACAAAAGCTCTATGCAAATGAATGGCTAAATTCGATGCTTAACATTTCAAACCTCCTATGGGACAACTCCACGCCCACGTGATTAACGTAACAGTCACAATCTCACAATCTATTGTTTCATTTCACAAGTAGGATAAAATGTTGGCGTCCGACCTTGATGGGCCTTATTGAAACGGCTCGCCAGGGCCTCGGGCTTTTCAATGCCCCTAAACGGTCTCCCGTTCATATTTTATCCACCATTACTTACAGATTGGGACCTCAACAAGCGCTCCTGTTGGCGCCTTGTCTATGTCTTTGAGTCTCTGACCTTGTCAAATTTCGCAAAATATTGAGACCTTGCTCGGAAGGGGAAGAGATGATGGTCAAAGGGTATACCATGGTTGTCGAAAAAAATCGAAACTTTGTACCTAGTTACGAATTGATATTCAGTTTTGTCGTTTGACGTCTTTAAGTTGAAATGTGTGGAATTTGAGACAACGCTTAGATTTTTCTTTTAGAGCATTTAAATCCGATGCTTAGTTGGTCATTGAAGTTAAGGAAATTCTCCTTTAAAAGATGAGCAAGACGAAGACCTTTGAAGGAAATCCCCAATGGAAGGCAGATTGTTCTTTTGAGGTAAAAGGATGGGCCACTGCCTTTGTGGTGCAAAATGGATTCAAAAGTCAAGCACACGACCCCGCCAGGACTCGAACCTGGAATCTTCTGATCCGAAGTCAGACGCCTTCTCCATTAGGCCACGAGGCCACTTTCGCACAAAGAAAAAGGTCGTCATGAATCACCTTTCCGTCAAACGAAATATTCATCGCTGACATAACCTGACTTCGTTGGCTTAGCTCAGTGAAATAAAATATGGAAAATCGTTCAACAATAGGAAAGGCAACCTTACAGAATTGATTCAGAGTACGCCCTCAACTTTATTCGGTTGGAACCACCAACTGATGAACTCTTACCCAAGAAAAGAAGAAATGGCGACAAAGTTAAAAAGCTGCCCAAAATGGTTTACTTCAAAGCGAGCCGGTAGTGTATGTTGTTATTGGACCTTGCGATGGGGAGAAATCCTGTTTAAGGCTGATGATCCAGGCCTGAGTGTTGAATGGTAGTTGTGTTTGCCCCAATTAATATTTGCCGGCTAAACCTGCTTTCTCGCGCGTTTTCCATTGAAAATCGTCACCGAAGGAAGTCACCGAAGGAAGGCAGAGAGTTCTCACGTCAATCACCATTGAAAATTTTCGCCATGAATTTAAAGTGGGATCTTGTTGCTCAAAAAAGTCTGTGGGCAGGTTGCACCGACAGTTGGAGGCCCCGTGGCCCAATGGATAAGGCATCTGACTACGAATCAGGGGATTCCAGGTTCGAATCCTGGCGGGGTCGATATTATTAGTGTGTTTCCTTTTCATTTGCAGAAGCTGCTGTTGTGCCGCACAACATGTAACTAAAGAAGAAACGTCATGGAACGTCGATGTCTAAATGGGGTTGAGCTGTGGCTGTCTGTCGGAAAATGGTGTGAAGATTTGATGTGACCAGGATAAATCATACACGACAAGCGATACCGTGAAATCGCCTTCCTTGGGTAGACTTTGTAGAATTGATTAATAATTCACAAGAATGACACGCAGCAGGAACGCACTATTCAGGTCACATGTATAGGTGTGTAAGTCCCGATAAAATGCAGCTGAATGAAAGCACAGGCAGGGATTGAATAGGTAGCAGGGAAAAGGCTGGGGTTGATGAATGCTTAATTAGTTGAGTTATGAATGGGATTACCTTTTATAAAGATCTGTAACTCGCCTAATTAGTATGCTTAACTTTGACAAACACGAGGCTGTAAAATAGTACAAAGTTTATCAATCAATCATAAGTTTGATATTTCAATCACAACCATTAAGTAACAGTTTACCTTCCTCTTGTGTGCTTTGTTAATAAAGTTTAATGCATCCTCTCCTCCAGTCTCACGCAAATGACAGTTGATCGCACAAACTAACAAATAAAGCAAATTGGGCGGATAACGCTCTCCATTTTGCTTGGACACTTCACAAACCAGTTTGCTCAACCAAACGTTTAGTGTATTTGGCGACATGTGCTCTACCGAAACCGTCACATCTTGAACATCTTCGCATTTGAGACCGGCCACTCCAACAAGTTCAGACATCGCACATTTATTTTGCCGTCGCTAATGCCATTGCTGGAAGACTTTTGTACGCCATTTAGTGTTGTATGGTGCTGCCTTTGGAGTGGCTCCGACACTACACTGGCCTCTTCTTCTTTACTCTCTGCCGGGAGAGCGAAACCTACCAACTATGTTTCTACTACAAAAGCTCTATGCAAATGAATGGCTAAATTCGATGCTTAACATTTCAAACCTCCTATGGGACAACTCCACGCCCACGTGATTAACGTAACAGTCACAATCTCACAATCTATTGTTTCATTTCACAAGTAGGATAAAATGTTGGCGTCCGACCTTGATGGGCCTTATTGAAACGGCTCGCCAGGGCCTCGGGCTTTTCAATGCCCCTAAACGGTCTCCCGTTCATATTTTATCCACCATTACTTACAGATTGGGACCTCAACAAGCGCTCCTGTTGGCGCCTTGTCTATGTCTTTGAGTCTCTGACCTTGTCAAATTTCGCAAAATATTGAGACCTTGCTCGGAAGGGGAAGAGATGATGGTCAAAGGGTATACCATGGTTGTCGAAAAAAATCGAAACTTTGTACCTAGTTACGAATTGATATTCAGTTTTGTCGTTTGACGTCTTTAAGTTGAAATGTGTGGAATTTGAGACAACGCTTAGATTTTTCTTTTAGAGCATTTAAATCCGATGCTTAGTTGGTCATTGAAGTTAAGGAAATTCTCCTTTAAAAGATGAGCAAGACGAAGACCTTTGAAGGAAATCCCCAATGGAAGGCAGATTGTTCTTTTGAGGTAAAAGGATGGGCCACTGCCTTTGTGGTGCAAAATGGATTCAAAAGTCAAGCACACGACCCCGCCAGGACTCGAACCTGGAATCTTCTGATCCGAAGTCAGACGCCTTCTCCATTAGGCCACGAGGCCACTTTCGCACAAAGAAAAAGGTCGTCATGAATCACCTTTCCGTCAAACGAAATATTCATCGCTGACATAATCTGACTTCGTTGGCTTAGCTCAGTGAAATAAAATATGGAAAATCGTTCAACAATAGGAAAGGCAACCTTACAGAATTGATTCAGAGTACGCCCTCAACTTTATTCGGTTGGAACCACCAACTGATGAACTCTTACCCAAGAAAAGAAGAAATGGCGACAAAGTTAAAAAGCTGCCCAAAATGGTTTACTTCAAAGCGAGCCGGTAGTGTATGTTGTTATTGGACCTTGCGATGGGGAGAAATCCTGTTTAAGGCTGATGATCCAGGCCTGAGTGTTGAATGGTAGTTGTGTTTGCCCCAATTAATATTTGCCGGCTAAACCTGCTTTCTCGCGCGTTTTCCATTGAAAATCGTCACCGAAGGAAGTCACCGAAGGAAGGCAGAGAGTTCTCACGTCAATCACCATTGAAAATTTTCGCCATGAATTTAAAGTGGGATCTTGTTGCTCAAAAAAGTCTGTGGGCAGGTTGCACCGACAGTTGGAGGCCCCGTGGCCCAATGGATAAGGCATCTGACTACGAATCAGGGGATTCCAGGTTCGAATCCTGGCGGGGTCGATATTATTAGTGTGTTTCCTTTTCATTTGCAGAAGCTGCTGTTGTGCCGCACAACATGTAACTAAAGAAGAAACGTCATGGAACGTCGATGTCTAAATGGGGTTGAGCTGTGGCTGTCTGTCGGAAAATGGTGTGAAGATTTGATGTGACCAGGATAAATCATACACGACAAGCGATACCGTGAAATCGCCTTCCTTGGGTAGACTTTGTAGAATTGATTAATAATTCACAAGAATGACACGCAGCAGGAACGCACTATTCAGGTCACATGTATAGGTGTGTAAGTCCCGATAAAATGCAGCTGAATGAAAGCACAGGCAGGGATTGAATAGGTAGCAGGGAAAAGGCTGGGGTTGATGAATGCTTAATTAGTTGAGTTATGAATGGGATTACCTTTTATAAAGATCTGTAACTCGCCTAATTAGTATGCTTAACTTTGACAAACACGAGGCTGTAAAATAGTACAAAGTTTATCAATCAATCATAAGTTTGATATTTCAATCACAACCATTAAGTAACAGTTTACCTTCCTCTTGTGTGCTTTGTTAATAAAGTTTAATGCATCCTCTCCTCCAGTCTCACGCAAATGACAGTTGATCGCACAAACTAACAAATAAAGCAAATTGGGCGGATAACGCTCTCCATTTTGCTTGGACACTTCACAAACCAGTTTGCTCAACCAAACGTTTAGTGTATTTGGCGACATGTGCTCTACCGAAACCGTCACATCTTGAACATCTTCGCATTTGAGACCGGCCACTCCAACAAGTTCAGACATCGCACATTTATTTTGCCGTCGCTAATGCCATTGCTGGAAGACTTTTGTACGCCATTTAGTGTTGTATGGTGCTGCCTTTGGAGTGGCTCCGACACTACACTGGCCTCTTCTTCTTTACTCTCTGCCGGGAGAGCGAAACCTACCAACTATGTTTCTACTACAAAAGCTCTATGCAAATGAATGGCTAAATTCGATGCTTAACATTTCAAACCTCCTATGGGACAACTCCACGCCCACGTGATTAACGTAACAGTCACAATCTCACAATCTATTGTTTCATTTCACAAGTAGGATAAAATGTTGGCGTCCGACCTTGATGGGCCTTATTGAAACGGCTCGCCAGGGCCTCGGGCTTTTCAATGCCCCTAAACGGTCTCCCGTTCATATTTTATCCACCATTACTTACAGATTGGGACCTCAACAAGCGCTCCTGTTGGCGCCTTGTCTATGTCTTTGAGTCTCTGACCTTGTCAAATTTCGCAAAATATTGAGACCTTGCTCGGAAGGGGAAGAGATGATGGTCAAAGGGTATACCATGGTTGTCGAAAAAATCGAAACTTTGTACCTAGTTACGAATTGATATTCAGTTTTGTCGTTTGACGTCTTTAAGTTGAAATGTGTGGAATTTGAGACAACGCTTAGATTTTTCTTTTAGAGCAATTAAATCCGATGCTTAGTTGGTCATTGAAGTTAAGGAAATTCTCCTTTAAAAGATGAGCAAGACGAAGACCTTTGAAGGAAATCCCCAATGGAAGGCAGATTGTTCTTTTGAGGTAAAAGGATGGGCCACTGCCTTTGTGGTGCAAAATGGATTCAAAAGTCAAGCACACGACCCCGCCAGGACTCGAACCTGGAATCTTCTGATCCGAAGTCAGACGCCTTCTCCATTAGGCCACGAGGCCACTTTCGCACAAAGAAAAAGGTCGTCATGAATCACCTTTCCGTCAAACGAAATATTCATCGCTGACATAACCTGACTTCGTTGGCTTAGCTCAGTGAAATAAAATATGGAAAATCGTTCAACAATAGGAAAGGCAACCTTACAGAATTGATTCAGAGTACGCCCTCAACTTTATTCGGTTGGAACCACCAACTGATGAACTCTTACCCAAGAAAAGAAGAAATGGCGACAAAGTTAAAAAGCTGCCCAAAATGGTTTACTTCAAAGCGAGCCGGTAGTGTATGTTGTTATTGGACCTTGCGATGGGGAGAAATCCTGTTTAAGGCTGATGATCCAGGCCTGAGTGTTGAATGGTAGTTGTGTTTGCCCCAATTAATATTTGCCGGCTAAACCTGCTTTCTCGCGCGTTTTCCATTGAAAATCGTCACCGAAGGAAGTCACCGAAGGAAGGCAGAGAGTTCTCACGTCAATCACCATTGAAAATTTTCGCCATGAATTTAAAGTGGGATCTTGTTGCTCAAAAAAGTCTGTGGGCAGGTTGCACCGACAGTTGGAGGCCCCGTGGCCCAATGGATAAGGCATCTGACTACGAATCAGGGGATTCCAGGTTCGAATCCTGGCGGGGTCGATATTATTAGTGTGTTTCCTTTTCATTTGCAGAAGCTGCTGTTGTGCCGCACAACATGTAACTAAAGAAGAAACGTCATGGAACGTCGATGTCTAAATGGGGTTGAGCTGTGGCTGTCTGTCGGAAAATGGTGTGAAGATTTGATGTGACCAGGATAAATCATACACGACAAGCGATACCGTGAAATCGCCTTCCTTGGGTAGACTTTGTAGAATTGATTAATAATTCACAAGAATGACACGCAGCAGGAACGCACTATTCAGGTCACATGTATAGGTGTGTAAGTCCCGATAAAATGCAGCTGAATGAAAGCACAGGCAGGGATTGAATAGGTAGCAGGGAAAAGGCTGGGGTTGATGAATGCTTAATTAGTTGAGTTATGAATGGGATTACCTTTTATAAAGATCTGTAACTCGCCTAATTAGTATGCTTAACTTTGACAAACACGAGGCTGTAAAATAGTACAAAGTTTATCAATCAATCATAAGTTTGATATTTCAATCACAACCATTAAGTAACAGTTTACCTTCCTCTTGTGTGCTTTGTTAATAAAGTTTAATGCATCCTCTCCTCCAGTCTCACGCAAATGACAGTTGATCGCACAAACTAACAAATAAAGCAAATTGGGCGGATAACGCTCTCCATTTTGCTTGGCCACTTCACAAACCAGTTTGCTCAACCAAACGTTTAGTGTATTTGGCGACATGTGCTCTACCGAAACCGTCACATCTTGAACATCTTCGCATTTGAGACCGGCCACTCCAACAAGTTCAGACATCGCACATTTATTTTGCCGTCGCTAATGCCATTGCTGGAAGACTTTTGTACGCCATTTAGTGTTGTATGGTGCTGCCTTTGGAGTGGCTCCGACACTACACTGGCCTCTTCTTCTTTACTCTCTGCCGGGAGAGCGAAACCTACCAACTATGTTTCTACTACAAAAGCTCTATGCAAATGAATGGCTAAATTCGATGCTTAACATTTCAAACCTCCTATGGGACAACTCCACGCCCACGTGATTAACGTAACAGTCACAATCTCACAATCTATTGTTTCATTTCACAAGTAGGATAAAATGTTGGCGTCCGACCTTGATGGGCCTTATTGAAACGGCTCGCCAGGGCCTCGGGCTTTTCAATGCCCCTAAACGGTCTCCCGTTCATATTTTATCCACCATTACTTACAGATTGGGACCTCAACAAGCGCTCCTGTTGGCGCCTTGTCTATGTCTTTGAGTCTCTGACCTTGTCAAATTTCGCAAAATATTGAGACCTTGCTCGGAAGGGGAAGAGATGATGGTCAAAGGGTATACCATGGTTGTCGAAAAAAATCGAAACTTTGTACCTAGTTACGAATTGATATTCAGTTTTGTCGTTTGACGTCTTTAAGTTGAAATGTGTGGAATTTGAGACAACGCTTAGATTTTTCTTTTAGAGCATTTAAATCCGATGCTTAGTTGGTCATTGAAGTTAAGGAAATTCTCCTTTAAAAGATGAGCAAGACGAAGACCTTTGAAGGAAATCCCCAATGGAAGGCAGATTGTTCTTTTGAGGTAAAAGGATGGGCCACTGCCTTTGTGGTGCAAAATGGATTCAAAAGTCAAGCACACGACCCCGCCAGGACTCGAACCTGGAATCTTCTGATCCGAAGTCAGACGCCTTCTCCATTAGGCCACGAGGCCACTTTCGCACAAAGAAAAAGGTCGTCATGAATCACCTTTCCGTCAAACGAAATATTCATCGCTGACATAACCTGACTTCGTTGGCTTAGCTCAGTGAAATAAAATATGGAAAATCGTTCAACAATAGGAAAGGCAACCTTACAGAATTGATTCAGAGTACGCCCTCAACTTTATTCGGTTGGAACCACCAACTGATGAACTCTTACCCAAGAAAAGAAGAAATGGCGACAAAGTTAAAAAGCTGCCCAAAATGGTTTACTTCAAAGCGAGCCGGTAGTGTATGTTGTTATTGGACCTTGCGATGGGGAGAAATCCTGTTTAAGGCTGATGATCCAGGCCTGAGTGTTGAATGGTAGTTGTGTTTGCCCCAATTAATATTTGCCGGCTAAACCTGCTTTCTCGCGCGTTTTCCATTGAAAATCGTCACCGAAGGAAGTCACCGAAGGAAGGCAGAGAGTTCTCACGTCAATCACCATTGAAAATTTTCGCCATGAATTTAAAGTGGGATCTTGTTGCTCAAAAAAGTCTGTGGGCAGGTTGCACCGACAGTTGGAGGCCCCGTGGCCCAATGGATAAGGCATCTGACTACGAATCAGGGGATTCCAGGTTCGAATCCTGGCGGGGTCGATATTATTAGTGTGTTTCCTTTTCATTTGCAGAAGCTGCTGTTGTGCCGCACAACATGTAACTAAAGAAGAAACGTCATGGAACGTCGATGTCTAAATGGGGTTGAGCTGTGGCTGTCTGTCGGAAAATGGTGTGAAGATTTGATGTGACCAGGATAAATCATACACGACAAGCGATACCGTGAAATCGCCTTCCTTGGGTAGACTTTGTAGAATTGATTAATAATTCACAAGAATGACACGCAGCAGGAACGCACTATTCAGGTCACATGTATAGGTGTGTAAGTCCCGATAAAATGCAGCTGAATGAAAGCACAGGCAGGGATTGAATAGGTAGCAGGGAAAAGGCTGGGGTTGATGAATGCTTAATTAGTTGAGTTATGAATGGGATTACCTTTTATAAAGATCTGTAACTCGCCTAATTAGTATGCTTAACTTTGACAAACACGAGGCTGTAAAATAGTACAAAGTTTATCAATCAATCATAAGTTTGATATTTCAATCACAACCATTAAGTAACAGTTTACCTTCCTCTTGTGTGCTTTGTTAATAAAGTTTAATGCATCCTCTCCTCCAGTCTCACGCAAATGACAGTTGATCGCACAAACTAACAAATAAAGCAAATTGGGCGGATAACGCTCTCCATTTTGCTTGGCCACTTCACAAACCAGTTTGCTCAACCAAACGTTTAGTGTATTTGGCGACATGTGCTCTACCGAAACCGTCACATCTTGAACATCTTCGCATTTGAGACCGGCCACTCCAACAAGTTCAGACATCGCACATTTATTTTGCCGTCGCTAATGCCATTGCTGGAAGACTTTTGTACGCCATTTAGTGTTGTATGGTGCTGCCTTTGGAGTGGCTCCGACACTACACTGGCCTCTTCTTCTTTACTCTCTGCCGGGAGAGCGAAACCTACCAACTATGTTTCTACTACAAAAGCTCTATGCAAATGAATGGCTAAATTCGATGCTTAACATTTCAAACCTCCTATGGGACAACTCCACGCCCACGTGATTAACGTAACAGTCACAATCTCACAATCTATTGTTTCATTTCACAAGTAGGATAAAATGTTGGCGTCCGACCTTGATGGGCCTTATTGAAACGGCTCGCCAGGGCCTCGGGCTTTTCAATGCCCCTAAACGGTCTCCCGTTCATATTTTATCCACCATTACTTACAGATTGGGACCTCAACAAGCGCTCCTGTTGGCGCCTTGTCTATGTCTTTGAGTCTCTGACCTTGTCAAATTTCGCAAAATATTGAGACCTTGCTCGGAAGGGGAAGAGATGATGGTCAAAGGGTATACCATGGTTGTCGAAAAAAATCGAAACTTTGTACCTAGTTACGAATTGATATTCAGTTTTGTCGTTTGACGTCTTTAAGTTGAAATGTGTGGAATTTGAGACAACGCTTAGATTTTTCTTTTAGAGCATTTAAATCCGATGCTTAGTTGGTCATTGAAGTTAAGGAAATTCTCCTTTAAAAGATGAGCAAGACGAAGACCTTTGAAGGAAATCCCCAATGGAAGGCAGATTGTTCTTTTGAGGTAAAAGGATGGGCCACTGCCTTTGTGGTGCAAAATGGATTCAAAAGTCAAGCACACGACCCCGCCAGGACTCGAACCTGGAATCTTCTGATCCGAAGTCAGACGCCTTCTCCATTAGGCCACGAGGCCACTTTCGCACAAAGAAAAAGGTCGTCATGAATCACCTTTCCGTCAAACGAAATATTCATCGCTGACATAACCTGACTTCGTTGGCTTAGCTCAGTGAAATAAAATATGGAAAATCGTTCAACAATAGGAAAGGCAACCTTACAGAATTGATTCAGAGTACGCCCTCAACTTTATTCGGTTGGAACCACCAACTGATGAACTCTTACCCAAGAAAAGAAGAAATGGCGACAAAGTTAAAAAGCTGCCCAAAATGGTTTACTTCAAAGCGAGCCGGTAGTGTATGTTGTTATTGGACCTTGCGATGGGGAGAAATCCTGTTTAAGGCTGATGATCCAGGCCTGAGTGTTGAATGGTAGTTGTGTTTGCCCCAATTAATATTTGCCGGCTAAACCTGCTTTCTCGCGCGTTTTCCATTGAAAATCGTCACCGAAGGAAGTCACCGAAGGAAGGCAGAGAGTTCTCACGTCAATCACCATTGAAAATTTTCGCCATGAATTTAAAGTGGGATCTTGTTGCTCAAAAAAGTCTGTGGGCAGGTTGCACCGACAGTTGGAGGCCCCGTGGCCCAATGGATAAGGCATCTGACTACGAATCAGGGGATTCCAGGTTCGAATCCTGGCGGGGTCGATATTATTAGTGTGTTTCCTTTTCATTTGCAGAAGCTGCTGTTGTGCCGCACAACATGTAACTAAAGAAGAAACGTCATGGAACGTCGATGTCTAAATGGGGTTGAGCTGTGGCTGTCTGTCGGAAAATGGTGTGAAGATTTGATGTGACCAGGATAAATCATACACGACAAGCGATACCGTGAAATCGCCTTCCTTGGGTAGACTTTGTAGAATTGATTAATAATTCACAAGAATGACACGCAGCAGGAACGCACTATTCAGGTCACATGTATAGGTGTGTAAGTCCCGATAAAATGCAGCTGAATGAAAGCACAGGCAGGGATTGAATAGGTAGCAGGGAAAAGGCTGGGGTTGATGAATGCTTAATTAGTTGAGTTATGAATGGGATTACCTTTTATAAAGATCTGTAACTCGCCTAATTAGTATGCTTAACTTTGACAAACACGAGGCTGTAAAATAGTACAAAGTTTATCAATCAATCATAAGTTTGATATTTCAATCACAACCATTAAGTAACAGTTTACCTTCCTCTTGTGTGCTTTGTTAATAAAGTTTAATGCATCCTCTCCTCCAGTCTCACGCAAATGACAGTTGATCGCACAAACTAACAAATAAAGCAAATTGGGCGGATAACGCTCTCCATTTTGCTTGGCCACTTCACAAACCAGTTTGCTCAACCAAACGTTTAGTGTATTTGGCGACATGTGCTCTACCGAAACCGTCACATCTTGAACATCTTCGCATTTGAGACCGGCCACTCCAACAAGTTCAGACATCGCACATTTATTTTGCCGTCGCTAATGCCATTGCTGGAAGACTTTTGTACGCCATTTAGTGTTGTATGGTGCTGCCTTTGGAGTGGCTCCGACACTACACTGGCCTCTTCTTCTTTACTCTCTGCCGGGAGAGCGAAACCTACCAACTATGTTTCTACTACAAAAGCTCTATGCAAATGAATGGCTAAATTCGATGCTTAACATTTCAAACCTCCTATGGGACAACTCCACGCCCACGTGATTAACGTAACAGTCACAATCTCACAATCTATTGTTTCATTTCACAAGTAGGATAAAATGTTGGCGTCCGACCTTGATGGGCCTTATTGAAACGGCTCGCCAGGGCCTCGGGCTTTTCAATGCCCCTAAACGGTCTCCCGTTCATATTTTATCCACCATTACTTACAGATTGGGACCTCAACAAGCGCTCCTGTTGGCGCCTTGTCTATGTCTTTGAGTCTCTGACCTTGTCAAATTTCGCAAAATATTGAGACCTTGCTCGGAAGGGGAAGAGATGATGGTCAAAGGGTATACCATGGTTGTCGAAAAAAATCGAAACTTTGTACCTAGTTACGAATTGATATTCAGTTTTGTCGTTTGACGTCTTTAAGTTGAAATGTGTGGAATTTGAGACAACGCTTAGATTTTTCTTTTAGAGCAATTAAATCCGATGCTTAGTTGGTCATTGAAGTTAAGGAAATTCTCCTTTAAAAGATGAGCAAGACGAAGACCTTTGAAGGAAATCCCCAATGGAAGGCAGATTGTTCTTTTGAGGTAAAAGGATGGGCCACTGCCTTTGTGGTGCAAAATGGATTCAAAAGTCAAGCACACGACCCCGCCAGGACTCGAACCTGGAATCTTCTGATCCGAAGTCAGACGCCTTCTCCATTAGGCCACGAGGCCACTTTCGCACAAAGAAAAAGGTCGTCATGAATCACCTTTCCGTCAAACGAAATATTCATCGCTGACATAACCTGACTTCGTTGGCTTAGCTCAGTGAAATAAAATATGGAAAATCGTTCAACAATAGGAAAGGCAACCTTACAGAATTGATTCAGAGTACGCCCTCAACTTTATTCGGTTGGAACCACCAACTGATGAACTCTTACCCAAGAAAAGAAGAAATGGCGACAAAGTTAAAAAGCTGCCCAAAATGGTTTACTTCAAAGCGAGCCGGTAGTGTATGTTGTTATTGGACCTTGCGATGGGGAGAAATCCTGTTTAAGGCTGATGATCCAGGCCTGAGTGTTGAATGGTAGTTGTGTTTGCCCCAATTAATATTTGCCGGCTAAACCTGCTTTCTCGCGCGTTTTCCATTGAAAATCGTCACCGAAGGAAGTCACCGAAGGAAGGCAGAGAGTTCTCACGTCAATCACCATTGAAAATTTTCGCCATGAATTTAAAGTGGGATCTTGTTGCTCAAAAAAGTCTGTGGGCAGGTTGCACCGACAGTTGGAGGCCCCGTGGCCCAATGGATAAGGCATCTGACTACGAATCAGGGGATTCCAGGTTCGAATCCTGGCGGGGTCGATATTATTAGTGTGTTTCCTTTTCATTTGCAGAAGCTGCTGTTGTGCCGCACAACATGTAACTAAAGAAGAAACGTCATGGAACGTCGATGTCTAAATGGGGTTGAGCTGTGGCTGTCTGTCGGAAAATGGTGTGAAGATTTGATGTGACCAGGATAAATCATACACGACAAGCGATACCGTGAAATCGCCTTCCTTGGGTAGACTTTGTAGAATTGATTAATAATTCACAAGAATGACACGCAGCAGGAACGCACTATTCAGGTCACATGTATAGGTGTGTAAGTCCCGATAAAATGCAGCTGAATGAAAGCACAGGCAGGGATTGAATAGGTAGCAGGGAAAAGGCTGGGGTTGATGAATGCTTAATTAGTTGAGTTATGAATGGGATTACCTTTTATAAAGATCTGTAACTCGCCTAATTAGTATGCTTAACTTTGACAAACACGAGGCTGTAAAATAGTACAAAGTTTATCAATCAATCATAAGTTTGATATTTCAATCACAACCATTAAGTAACAGTTTACCTTCCTCTTGTGTGCTTTGTTAATAAAGTTTAATGCATCCTCTCCTCCAGTCTCACGCAAATGACAGTTGATCGCACAAACTAACAAATAAAGCAAATTGGGCGGATAACGCTCTCCATTTTGCTTGGCCACTTCACAAACCAGTTTGCTCAACCAAACGTTTAGTGTATTTGGCGACATGTGCTCTACCGAAACCGTCACATCTTGAACATCTTCGCATTTGAGACCGGCCACTCCAACAAGTTCAGACATCGCACATTTATTTTGCCGTCGCTAATGCCATTGCTGGAAGACTTTTGTACGCCATTTAGTGTTGTATGGTGCTGCTTTGGAGTGGCTCCGACACTACACTGGCCTCTTCTTCTTTACTCTCTGCCGGGAGAGCGAAACCTACCAACTATGTTTCTACTACAAAAGCTCTATGCAAATGAATGGCTAAATTCGATGCTTAACATTTCAAACCTCCTATGGGACAACTCCACGCCCACGTGATTAACGTAACAGTCACAATCTCACAATCTATTGTTTCATTTCACAAGTAGGATAAAATGTTGGCGTCCGACCTTGATGGGCCTTATTGAAACGGCTCGCCAGGGCCTCGGGCTTTTCAATGCCCCTAAACGGTCTCCCGTTCATATTTTATCCACCATTACTTACAGATTGGGACCTCAACAAGCGCTCCTGTTGGCGCCTTGTCTATGTCTTTGAGTCTCTGACCTTGTCAAATTTCGCAAAATATTGAGACCTTGCTCGGAAGGGGAAGAGATGATGGTCAAAGGGTATACCATGGTTGTCGAAAAAAATCGAAACTTTGTACCTAGTTACGAATTGATATTCAGTTTTGTCGTTTGACGTCTTTAAGTTGAAATGTGTGGAATTTGAGACAACGCTTAGATTTTTCTTTTAGAGCAATTAAATCCGATGCTTAGTTGGTCATTGAAGTTAAGGAAATTCTCCTTTAAAAGATGAGCAAGACGAAGACCTTTGAAGGAAATCCCCAATGGAAGGCAGATTGTTCTTTTGAGGTAAAAGGATGGGCCACTGCCTTTGTGGTGCAAAATGGATTCAAAAGTCAAGCACACGACCCCGCCAGGACTCGAACCTGGAATCTTCTGATCCGAAGTCAGACGCCTTCTCCATTAGGCCACGAGGCCACTTTCGCACAAAGAAAAAGGTCGTCATGAATCACCTTTCCGTCAAACGAAATATTCATCGCTGACATAACCTGACTTCGTTGGCTTAGCTCAGTGAAATAAAATATGGAAAATCGTTCAACAATAGGAAAGGCAACCTTACAGAATTGATTCAGAGTACGCCCTCAACTTTATTCGGTTGGAACCACCAACTGATGAACTCTTACCCAAGAAAAGAAGAAATGGCGACAAAGTTAAAAAGCTGCCCAAAATGGTTTACTTCAAAGCGAGCCGGTAGTGTATGTTGTTATTGGACCTTGCGATGGGGAGAAATCCTGTTTAAGGCTGATGATCCAGGCCTGAGTGTTGAATGGTAGTTGTGTTTGCCCCAATTAATATTTGCCGGCTAAACCTGCTTTCTCGCGCGTTTTCCATTGAAAATCGTCACCGAAGGAAGTCACCGAAGGAAGGCAGAGAGTTCTCACGTCAATCACCATTGAAAATTTTCGCCATGAATTTAAAGTGGGATCTTGTTGCTCAAAAAAGTCTGTGGGCAGGTTGCACCGACAGTTGGAGGCCCCGTGGCCCAATGGATAAGGCATCTGACTACGAATCAGGGGATTCCAGGTTCGAATCCTGGCGGGGTCGATATTATTAGTGTGTTTCCTTTTCATTTGCAGAAGCTGCTGTTGTGCCGCACAACATGTAACTAAAGAAGAAACGTCATGGAACGTCGATGTCTAAATGGGGTTGAGCTGTGGCTGTCTGTCGGAAAATGGTGTGAAGATTTGATGTGACCAGGATAAATCATACACGACAAGCGATACCGTGAAATCGCCTTCCTTGGGTAGACTTTGTAGAATTGATTAATAATTCACAAGAATGACACGCAGCAGGAACGCACTATTCAGGTCACATGTATAGGTGTGTAAGTCCCGATAAAATGCAGCTGAATGAAAGCACAGGCAGGGATTGAATAGGTAGCAGGGAAAAGGCTGGGGTTGATGAATGCTTAATTAGTTGAGTTATGAATGGGATTACCTTTTATAAAGATCTGTAACTCGCCTAATTAGTATGCTTAACTTTGACAAACACGAGGCTGTAAAATAGTACAAAGTTTATCAATCAATCATAAGTTTGATATTTCAATCACAACCATTAAGTAACAGTTTACCTTCCTCTTGTGTGCTTTGTTAATAAAGTTTAATGCATCCTCTCCTCCAGTCTCACGCAAATGACAGTTGATCGCACAAACTAACAAATAAAGCAAATTGGGCGGATAACGCTCTCCATTTTGCTTGGCCACTTCACAAACCAGTTTGCTCAACCAAACGTTTAGTGTATTTGGCGACATGTGCTCTACCGAAACCGTCACATCTTGAACATCTTCGCATTTGAGACCGGCCACTCCAACAAGTTCAGACATCGCACATTTATTTTGCCGTCGCTAATGCCATTGCTGGAAGACTTTTGTACGCCATTTAGTGTTGTATGGTGCTGCTTTTGGAGTGGCTCCGACACTACACTGGCCTCTTCTTCTTTACTCTCTGCCGGGAGAGCGAAACCTACCAACTATGTTTCTACTACAAAAGCTCTATGCAAATGAATGGCTAAATTCGATGCTTAACATTTCAAACCTCCTATGGGACAACTCCACGCCCACGTGATTAACGTAACAGTCACAATCTCACAATCTATTGTTTCATTTCACAAGTAGGATAAAATGTTGGCGTCCGACCTTGATGGGCCTTATTGAAACGGCTCGCCAGGGCCTCGGGCTTTTCAATGCCCCTAAACGGTCTCCCGTTCATATTTTATCCACCATTACTTACAGATTGGGACCTCAACAAGCGCTCCTGTTGGCGCCTTGTCTATGTCTTTGAGTCTCTGACCTTGTCAAATTTCGCAAAATATTGAGACCTTGCTCGGAAGGGGAAGAGATGATGGTCAAAGGGTATACCATGGTTGTCGGAAAAAATCGAAACTTTGTACCTAGTTACGAATTGATATTCAGTTTTGTCGTTTGACGTCTTTAAGTTGAAATGTGTGGAATTTGAGACAACGCTTAGATTTTTCTTTTAGAGCAATTAAATCCGATGCTTAGTTGGTCATTGAAGTTAAGGAAATTCTCCTTTAAAAGATGAGCAAGACGAAGACCTTTGAAGGAAATCCCCAATGGAAGGCAGATTGTTCTTTTGAGGTAAAAGGATGGGCCACTGCCTTTGTGGTGCAAAATGGATTCAAAAGTCAAGCACACGACCCCGCCAGGACTCGAACCTGGAATCTTCTGATCCGAAGTCAGACGCCTTCTCCATTAGGCCACGAGGCCACTTTCGCACAAAGAAAAAGGTCGTCATGAATCACCTTTCCGTCAAACGAAATATTCATCGCTGACATAACCTGACTTCGTTGGCTTAGCTCAGTGAAATAAAATATGGAAAATCGTTCAACAATAGGAAAGGCAACCTTACAGAATTGATTCAGAGTACGCCCTCAACTTTATTCGGTTGGAACCACCAACTGATGAACTCTTACCCAAGAAAAGAAGAAATGGCGACAAAGTTAAAAAGCTGCCCAAAATGGTTTACTTCAAAGCGAGCCGGTAGTGTATGTTGTTATTGGACCTTGCGATGGGGAGAAATCCTGTTTAAGGCTGATGATCCAGGCCTGAGTGTTGAATGGTAGTTGTGTTTGCCCCAATTAATATTTGCCGGCTAAACCTGCTTTCTCGCGCGTTTTCCATTGAAAATCGTCACCGAAGGAAGTCACCGAAGGAAGGCAGAGAGTTCTCACGTCAATCACCATTGAAAATTTTCGCCATGAATTTAAAGTGGGATCTTGTTGCTCAAAAAAGTCTGTGGGCAGGTTGCACCGACAGTTGGAGGCCCCGTGGCCCAATGGATAAGGCATCTGACTACGAATCAGGGGATTCCAGGTTCGAATCCTGGCGGGGTCGATATTATTAGTGTGTTTCCTTTTCATTTGCAGAAGCTGCTGTTGTGCCGCACAACATGTAACTAAAGAAGAAACGTCATGGAACGTCGATGTCTAAATGGGGTTGAGCTGTGGCTGTCTGTCGGAAAATGGTGTGAAGATTTGATGTGACCAGGATAAATCATACACGACAAGCGATACCGTGAAATCGCCTTCCTTGGGTAGACTTTGTAGAATTGATTAATAATTCACAAGAATGACACGCAGCAGGAACGCACTATTCAGGTCACATGTATAGGTGTGTAAGTCCCGATAAAATGCAGCTGAATGAAAGCACAGGCAGGGATTGAATAGGTAGCAGGGAAAAGGCTGGGGTTGATGAATGCTTAATTAGTTGAGTTATGAATGGGATTACCTTTTATAAAGATCTGTAACTCGCCTAATTAGTATGCTTAACTTTGACAAACACGAGGCTGTAAAATAGTACAAAGTTTATCAATCAATCATAAGTTTGATATTTCAATCACAACCATTAAGTAACAGTTTACCTTCCTCTTGTGTGCTTTGTTAATAAAGTTTAATGCATCCTCTCCTCCAGTCTCACGCAAATGACAGTTGATCGCACAAACTAACAAATAAAGCAAATTGGGCGGATAACGCTCTCCATTTTGCTTGGCCACTTCACAAACCAGTTTGCTCAACCAAACGTTTAGTGTATTTGGCGACATGTGCTCTACCGAAACCGTCACATCTTGAACATCTTCGCATTTGAGACCGGCCACTCCAACAAGTTCAGACATCGCACATTTATTTTGCCGTCGCTAATGCCATTGCTGGAAGACTTTTGTACGCCATTTAGTGTTGTATGGTGCTGCTTTTGGAGTGGCTCCGACACTACACTGGCCTCTTCTTCTTTACTCTCTGCCGGGAGAGCGAAACCTACCAACTATGTTTCTACTACAAAAGCTCTATGCAAATGAATGGCTAAATTCGATGCTTAACATTTCAAACCTCCTATGGGACAACTCCACGCCCACGTGATTAACGTAACAGTCACAATCTCACAATCTATTGTTTCATTTCACAAGTAGGATAAAATGTTGGCGTCCGACCTTGATGGGCCTTATTGAAACGGCTCGCCAGGGCCTCGGGCTTTTCAATGCCCCTAAACGGTCTCCCGTTCATATTTTATCCACCATTACTTACAGATTGGGACCTCAACAAGCGCTCCTGTTGGCGCCTTGTCTATGTCTTTGAGTCTCTGACCTTGTCAAATTTCGCAAAATATTGAGACCTTGCTCGGAAGGGGAAGAGATGATGGTCAAAGGGTATACCATGGTTGTCGGAAAAAATCGAAACTTTGTACCTAGTTACGAATTGATATTCAGTTTTGTCGTTTGACGTCTTTAAGTTGAAATGTGTGGAATTTGAGACAACGCTTAGATTTTTCTTTTAGAGCAATTAAATCCGATGCTTAGTTGGTCATTGAAGTTAAGGAAATTCTCCTTTAAAAGATGAGCAAGACGAAGACCTTTGAAGGAAATCCCCAATGGAAGGCAGATTGTTCTTTTGAGGTAAAAGGATGGGCCACTGCCTTTGTGGTGCAAAATGGATTCAAAAGTCAAGCACACGACCCCGCCAGGACTCGAACCTGGAATCTTCTGATCCGAAGTCAGACGCCTTCTCCATTAGGCCACGAGGCCACTTTCGCACAAAGAAAAAGGTCGTCATGAATCACCTTTCCGTCAAACGAAATATTCATCGCTGACATAACCTGACTTCGTTGGCTTAGCTCAGTGAAATAAAATATGGAAAATCGTTCAACAATAGGAAAGGCAACCTTACAGAATTGATTCAGAGTACGCCCTCAACTTTATTCGGTTGGAACCACCAACTGATGAACTCTTACCCAAGAAAAGAAGAAATGGCGACAAAGTTAAAAAGCTGCCCAAAATGGTTTACTTCAAAGCGAGCCGGTAGTGTATGTTGTTATTGGACCTTGCGATGGGGAGAAATCCTGTTTAAGGCTGATGATCCAGGCCTGAGTGTTGAATGGTAGTTGTGTTTGCCCCAATTAATATTTGCCGGCTAAACCTGCTTTCTCGCGCGTTTTCCATTGAAAATCGTCACCGAAGGAAGTCACCGAAGGAAGGCAGAGAGTTCTCACGTCAATCACCATTGAAAATTTTCGCCATGAATTTAAAGTGGGATCTTGTTGCTCAAAAAAGTCTGTGGGCAGGTTGCACCGACAGTTGGAGGCCCCGTGGCCCAATGGATAAGGCATCTGACTACGAATCAGGGGATTCCAGGTTCGAATCCTGGCGGGGTCGATATTATTAGTGTGTTTCCTTTTCATTTGCAGAAGCTGCTGTTGTGCCGCACAACATGTAACTAAAGAAGAAACGTCATGGAACGTCGATGTCTAAATGGGGTTGAGCTGTGGCTGTCTGTCGGAAAATGGTGTGAAGATTTGATGTGACCAGGATAAATCATACACGACAAGCGATACCGTGAAATCGCCTTCCTTGGGTAGACTTTGTAGAATTGATTAATAATTCACAAGAATGACACGCAGCAGGAACGCACTATTCAGGTCACATGTATAGGTGTGTAAGTCCCGATAAAATGCAGCTGAATGAAAGCACAGGCAGGGATTGAATAGGTAGCAGGGAAAAGGCTGGGGTTGATGAATGCTTAATTAGTTGAGTTATGAATGGGATTACCTTTTATAAAGATCTGTAACTCGCCTAATTAGTATGCTTAACTTTGACAAACACGAGGCTGTAAAATAGTACAAAGTTTATCAATCAATCATAAGTTTGATATTTCAATCACAACCATTAAGTAACAGTTTACCTTCCTCTTGTGTGCTTTGTTAATAAAGTTTAATGCATCCTCTCCTCCAGTCTCACGCAAATGACAGTTGATCGCACAAACTAACAAATAAAGCAAATTGGGCGGATAGCGCTCTCCATTTTGCTTGGCCACTTCACAAACCAGTTTGCTCAACCAAACGTTTAGTGTATTTGGCGACATGTGCTCTACCGAAACCGTCACATCTTGAACATCTTCGCATTTGAGACCGGCCACTCCAACAAGTTCAGACATCGCACATTTATTTTGCCGTCGCTAATGCCATTGCTGGAAGACTTTTGTACGCCATTTAGTGTTGTATGGTGCTGCTTTCGGAGTGGCTCCGACACTACACTGGCCTCTTCTTCTTTACTCTCTGCCGCGAGAGCGAAACTTACCAACTATGTTTCTACTACAAAAGCTCTATGCAAATGAATGGCTAAATTCGATGCTTAACATTTCAAACCTCCTATGGGACAACTCCACGCCCACGTGATTAACGTAACAGTCACAATCTCACAATCTATTGTTTCATTTCACAAGTAGGATAAAATGTTGGCGTCCGACCTTGATGGGCCTTATTGAAACGGCTCGCCAGGGCCTCGGGGTTTTCAATGCCCCTAAACGGTCTCCCGTTCATATTTTATCCACCATTACTTACAGATTGGGACCTCAACAAGCGCTCCTGTTGGCGCCTTGTCTATGTCTTTGAGTCTCTGACCTTGTCAAATTTCGCAAAATATTGAGACCTTGCTCGGAAGGGGAAGAGATGATGGTCAAAGGGTATACCATGGTTGTCGGAAAAAATCGAAACTTTGTACCTAGTTACGAATTGATATTCAGTTTTGTCGTTTGACGTCTTTAAGTTGAAATGTGTGGAATTTGAGACAACGCTTAGATTTTTCTTTTAGAGCAATTAAATCCGATGCTTAGTTGGTCATTGAAGTTAAGGAAATTCTCCTTTAAAAGATGAGCAAGACGAAGACCTTTGAAGGAAATCCCCAATGGAAGGCAGATTGTTCTTTTGAGGTAAAAGGATGGGCCACTGCCTTTGTGGTGCAAAATGGATTCAAAAGTCAAGCACACGACCCCGCCAGGACTCGAACCTGGAATCTTCTGATCCGAAGTCAGACGCCTTCTCCATTAGGCCACGAGGCCACTTTCGCACAAAGAAAAAGGTCGTCATGAATCACCTTTCCGTCAAACGAAATATTCATTGCTGACATAACCTGACTTTGTTGGCTTAGCTCAGTGAAATAAAATATGGAAAATCGTTCAACAATAGGAAAGGCAACCTTACAGAATTGATTCAGAGTACGCCCTCAACTTTATTCGGCTGGAACCACCAACTGATGAACTCTTACCCAAGAAAAGAAGAAATGGCGACAAAATTAAAAAGCTGCCCAAAATGGTTTACTTCAAAGCGAGCCGGTAGTGTATGTTGTTATTGGAGCTTGCGATGGGGAGAAATCCTGTTTAAGGCTGATGATCCAGGCCTGAGTGTTGAATGGTAGTTGTGTTTGCCCCAATTAATATTTGCCGGCTAAACCTGCTTTCTCGCGCGTTTTCCATTGAAAATCGTCACCGAAGGAAGTCACCGAAGGAAGGCAGAGAGTTCTCACGTCAATCACCATTGAAAATTTTCGCCATGAATTTAAAGTGGGATCTTGTTGCTCAAAAAAGTCTGTGGGAAAGTTGCACCGACAGTTGGAGGCCCCGTGGCCCAATGGATAAGGCATCTGACTACGAATCAGGGGATTCCAGGTTCGAATCCTGGCGGGGTCGATATTATTAGTGTGTTTCCTTTTCATTTGCAGAAGCTGCTGTTGTGCCGCGCAACATGTAACTAAAGAAGAAACGTCATGGAACGTCGATGTCTAAATGGGGTTGAGCTGTGGCTGTCTGTCGGAAAATGGTGTGAAGATTTGATGTGACCAGGATAAATCATACACGACAAGCGATACCGTGAAATCGCATTCCTTGGGTAGACTTTGTAGAATTGATTAAGAATGACACGCAGCAGGAACGCACTATTCAGGTCACATGTATAGGTGTGTAAGTCCCGATAAAATGCAGCTGAATGAAAGCACAGGCAGGGATTGAATAGGTAGCGGGGAAAAGGCTGGGGTTGATGAATGCTTAATTAGTTGAGTTATGAATGGGATTACCTTTTATAAAGATCTGTAACTCGCCTAATTAGTATGCTTAACTTTGACAAACACGAGGCTGTAAAATAGTACAAAGTTTATCAATCAATCATAAGTTTGATATTTCAATCACAACCATTAAGTAACAGTTTACCTTCCTCTTGTGTGCTTTGTTAATAAAGTTTAATGCATCCTCTCCTCCAGTCTCACGCAAATGACAGTTGATCGCACAAACTAACAAATAAAGCAAATTGGGCGGATAGCGCTCTCCATTTTGCTTGGCCACTTCACAAACCAGTTTGCTCAACCAAACGTTTAGTGTATTTGGCGACATGTGCTCTACCGAAACCGTCACATCTTGAACATCTTCGCATTTGAGACCGGCCACTCCAACAAGTTCAGACATCGCACATTTATTTTGCCGTCGCTAATGCCATTGCTGGAAGACTTTTGTACGCCATTTAGTGTTGTATGGTGCTGCTTTCGGAGTGGCTCCGACACTACACTGGCCTCTTCTTCTTTACTCTCTGCCGCGAGAGTGAAACCTAGCAACTATGTTTCTACTACAAAAGCTCTATGCAAATGAATGGCTAAATTCGATGCTTAACATTTCAAACCTCCTATGGGACAACTCCACGCCCACGTGATTAACGTAACAGTCACAATCTCACAATCTATTGTTTCATTTCACAAGTAGGATAAAATGTTGGCGTCCGACCTTGATGGGCCTTATTGAAACGGCTCGCCAGGGCCTCAAGATTTTCAATGCCCCTAAACGGTCTCCCGTTCATATTTTATCCACCATTACTTACAGATTGGGACCTCAACAAGGGCTCCTGTTGGCGCCTTGTCTATGTCTTTGAGTCTCTGACCTTGTCAAATTTCGCAAAATATTGAGACCTTGCTCGGAAGGGGAAGAGATGATGGTCAAAGGGTATACCATGGTTGTCGGAAAAAATCGAAACTTTGTACCTAGTTACGAATTGATATTCAGTTTTGTCGTTTGACGTCTTTAAGTTGAAATGTGTGGAATTTGAGACAACGCTTAGATTTTTCTTTTAGAGCAATTAAATCCGATGCTTAGTTGGTCATTGAAGTTAAGGAAATTCTCCTTTAAAAGATGAGCAGGACGAAGACCTTTGAAGGAAATCCCCAATGGAAGGCAGATTGTTCTTTTGAGGTAAAAGGATGGGCCACTGCCTTTGTGGTGCAAAATGGATTCAAAAGTCAAGCACTCGACCCCGCCAGGACTCGAACCTGGAATCTTCTGATCCGAAGTCAGACGCCTTCTCCATTAGGCCACGAGGCCACTATCGCACAAAGAAAAAGGTGGTCATGAATCACCTTTCCGTAAAACGAAATATTTATCGCTAACATTACCTGACTTCGTCGGATTAGCTCAGTTAAATAAAATATGCAAAATCGTTCTTTAATAGTGTTACGAAAAATGGTATTGCGTGACAAGCGTTACTTTTTAGACGCTTCGCGAGAGTTTGTAGTTTGTTTATTTTTAGGTTCGTGCGTAAGCGTTTCTAAATTGGTGTGTTTTGTAATCTTTCCATAATTAGATTAATTACTATTTTAGAAAGTTGTAGAAGTTTATTGTCAGAGTATATAAGTAGACGAGTCCAAGCGGAATGTTTTTCTAACTAGTTTTTCACAAGCGAAGAGAGTTGGCGTTAGCCGTGTTTAGTCAAGTGTGACAGAAGCTAAGTGGAAAAAAGATGGATGGGCATCGAAGCTCAGTGCTCTGTTGTCTGGACGGGCACTAGAAGTGTACTCGCGTCTATCGGAGGACGCAGCTAAGGATTATGACAGGGTAAAGATTGCGTTAATGAAGAGATATGACCTTACCGAAGACGGCTATCGTCGAAAATTTAGAGCATCCAAACCAGAAGTTGACGAACGTCCGGAGCAGTTTATTGTGCGACTGGACAGATACCTGTTACGTTGGCTAGAGCTTTCGGATACTGCGCGAACCTTTGATGGTCTTAAGGACTTGATCGTGAAAGAACAATTTATTGACTCTTGCCCTAAGGATTTGGCAATTCACCTGCGAGAAAGGGCACCTGAGACTCTAGCAAACATCGCGAAGATCGCTGACCAGTACTTGGAGGCTCATGGTAAACATTTGTTCAGCTCAGCGAGCAGAAA
>NC_090883.1:5915001-5920001 GCF_036669925.1 Montipora capricornis
ATCCCTATATTGCCAACTTTCAGAAAATGTCTCAAGTTTGAGTCGAAGGTTCTTCGCTTCCGTTTTTGGGCCCTACCCAAGGGACTGACAGGTACTGAGTCCTTGCATCTTTACCAGGGTGTTAAAATCAGTTTTTTTTTCCACCCTACGCACCCTGTACGGACTTAATTGTTTGGGTTATATTGATAATTCTTTTTACATGGAGGATTCTGAGGAGGCCTGCCTTGAGGCTACCTTACATACTGCCCAATTATTTACGGGCTTGCGTTTTGTGTTTTACCCGACCCAGTCTGTTTTTCACCCTCCGCAGTGCCTAGAGTTCTTAGGATTCCTGTAAAAATATTCATATATTCTTAGCCTTAACGGAGGCTGACAAGGTCGTTGTTTTGTGCCACTAAGCTTTGTGGGCCCAGTAGTTCTCAATCCATGAAGTTGCCACACTGATAGGAACTTTAGCGTCTACTTTCCCTGGGGTGGAGTTTGGTCCTTTGTAGTAGTATAGACACTTGGAATGGGTCAAAGAATTGGCACACCGCTCATAAGGCTTTTCTTTGTAAACATGCCTCCGTCTGCTCACAGCATTGGTGCTGTTAGAGTGGTGAGTCATCTCTGTCTCCACAGGTTTCCGGGTTATTGACCGTTGTTCCCCAAATATCACTTTTACAGTGGATGCATCGCGCATGGGTCGGGGTGCCATAATGCACTAAACGCAAACTGAGTATTCTTGAACCGCCTTCCGTGGGGCAGGGGACTATGCCCCTATTCGGGTCAGTGTCCATTCTGCGCATCAGGAACATGCCTTACAACATGACTGCTATTTCCTACATCAGTGGCATCGGTGATGCAGGAACAAGGAATGCAATACAGTTGCTAAGGTAATTTGATTATAGGCCCTTTGAGAAGCATAGTCGGCGTTTCTGCTGCGCGTCAACCGGTGCGGTTTAATGTAACTGCAGATTCTCTATCGCGCCGTTTTGGAGATGGGATCATAATGGGAACTGAATCGCGGTATTTACTTGTATATATATGGGATTTTGTTGTTCCTCAGATTGACCTGTTTGCAAGTAGAATCAACCATCCAAATAGTGCCTATGCTTCCTGGAAGCAAGACATGAAAGCATCATGCTTTCCCTGTGAATTGGTCACAATTCACTAACAATTACATTTTCTCATGGGGATGCTCACCCTCTGAGCCCAGAACGGCAACCCCTGACATGCAAGGTGTCAGGCGACAGTTCATTAGGGCAACATTCCGGGCGAGGTTGCCAACTTACTAATGTCCTCTTGAATAATTAGCGGCAGCAAAGCAGTAAGATGTTCACATCCGCAAATGCATGGCGTGCATCTGGTCTACAAGAGAAAACTGATCCACTACATCCGAGTGTGAACAACGTGTTAACGTTTCTCCACGCCTTTCATATTAACCGACTATCATACTCAACGATTAGAACGGCTTGCTCAGCACTCGCAAGCTGTTTAAAGGGATTGAATTTCCTGGTTGTCACTACGCTGTGACTGACCATCCTTTTATAGTGCGCTACCTGTAGGGTGCGTTCAACTCTTGCAAGCTTACTCCTCGATATCAGGTAACATGGGATCTTATGCCTGTCCTTAAGTATATAGGACTATTGTATCCTCTAAGCAAGCTGTGTCTCGGAGGAACTGACCCTTAAACCGCGAGCTTTAACATATGGGCAGCGGTGTCAAACACTGTCATTTTCTGAGGATCGATGTTATAGAGAAAACTCCTGATTATTATTTATGTTCTACATACAGGATCATGTAAAGCAGGACAGACCTGGGAAAAATCCTCATGTCATATTTTGGTTGGGAAGAACCCTAAAGTACCCTAAAGAACCACTTACTCTACTCTAGAACGCTATCTTGGTAAAAACCCAGCTTCTTTCGTCACCATGGCAATGGCCGTCTTCTCCTTTCATATGTCATACCTTATCGGCTCATTGGTACGAATGCAAATGGGCGATGAATTAAAGCTGTTATGGAAGCAAGTGCAGTAGATACAGCAAGGTTTAATGCTCACAGCGCCAAATGAACAGCTATATCGAGAGCAGGCAGGTGATTCCAACAGATGAAATCCTGAAACATATCAAATGATTTAGAAAATCTGCTTTTCAGGAGTTCTATAACCAACCCGTTATTGCTGGAAACAGCTTTGCTGGAGCTGTGCCAGGTCGATAAGTTTGCTTTCTGGATTGGAATAGTTGTGTCCACGTTTATTGCTGTAAAAATCTCATGTTAACCGGAAGTGACGTCACCGGGATTTGGTAGAATTAGAAAATTAAACGAGCCTTACCTGTAAGGTGAAGTTTGATTGTGATTCTGCCAAATCCCTGGTGACTTGGTGAGGGTTAACATGCCCTCCCTCACACTTTTTCTACTTCCCGACCCTTGTTCTTCCATTTTTCTCTGTATTCATTTGTATCTTGATAACCGTGTCCACAACCTTTGAAAGTCTGATTATCCACGGCGGCACGTGTGCATCTCATGTTAACCCTCACCAAGTCACCAGGGATTTGGCAGAATCACAATCAAACTTCACCTTACAGGTAAGGCTCGTTTAAATTTCTAATTATCTAAGCAGAGTACAGGAATAACTTAAGAGACACTGGACTGCCTCCTCAGTTGGTACTATCTAACTAATTTTCCGTTGTTAGTAGAAGTTTAGGAAATTTCTTCTCAAGAGGGGGTTATGTTGCGAAAAATAGTTTTGCGTGACAAGCGTTACTTTCTAGAAGCTTCGCGAGAGTTTGTAGTTTGTTTATTTTTAGGTTCGTGCGTAAGCGTTTCTAAATCGGTGTGTTTTGTAATCTTTCCATAATTAGATTGATTACTATTTTAGAAAGTTCTAGAAGTTTATTGTCAGAGTATATAAGTAGACGAGTCCAAGCGGAGTGTTTTTCTAACTAGTTTTTCACAAGCGAAGAGAGTTGGCGTTAGCCGTGTTTAGTCAAGTGTGACAGAAGCTGTGTTCATTCAAGTTGGCGGAGGCCGTGTAAGTTTGTCGAGTACGTGTTGTTCAGAGTTTACTTCGTGGAAACTACGTTCATTTTTGGAATAAATCTTCTTGTTGTTGTTCCGACAACCCTGCGTTCAGTTTAGTTTGCAAGCTACCTTTCCTCTAGACATTCGAACTCGTAACAAATAGGAAAGGCAACCTTACAGAATTGATTCAGAGTACGACCTCAACTTTATTCGGTTGGAACCACCAACTGATGAACTCTTACCCAAGAAAAGAAGAAATGGCGACAAAGTTAAAAAGCTGCCCAAAATGGTTTACTTCAAAGCCAGCCGGTAGTGTATGTTGTTATTGGACCTTGCAATGGGGAGAAATCCTGTTTAAGGCTGATGATCCAGACCTGAGTGTTTAATGGTAGTTGTGTTTGCCCCAATTAATATTTGCCGGCTAAACCTGCTTTCTCGCGCGTTTTGCATTGAAAAACGTCACCGAAGGAAGGCAGAGAGTCCTCACGTCAATGACAATTGAAAATTTTCGCCATGAATTTAAAGTGGGATCTTGTTGCTCAAAAAAGTCTGTGGGCAGGTTGCACCGACAGTTGGAGGCCCCGTGGCCCAATGGATAAGGCATTTGACTACGAATCAGGGGATTCCAGGTTCGAATCCTGGCGGGGTCGATATTATTAGTGTGTTTCCTTTTCATTTGCAGAAACTAAAGAAGAAACGTCATGGAACGTCGATGTCTAAATAGAGTTGAGCTGTGGCTGTCTGTCGGAAAATGATGTGAAGATTTGATGTGACCAGGATAAATCATACACGAGAAATCGATTGCAAGCGATACCGTGAAATCGCATTCCTTGGGGAGACTTTGTAGAATTGATTAATAATTCACAAGAATGACACGCAGCAGGAACGCACTATTCAGGTCACATGTATAGGTGTGTAAGTCCCGATAAAATGCAGCTGTATGAAAGCACGGGCAGGGATTGAATAGGTAGCAGGGAAAGGCTGGGGTTGATGAATGGTTAATTAGTTGAGTTATGAATGGGATTACCTTTTATAAAGATCTGTAACTCGCCTAATTAGTATGCTTAACTTTGACAAACACGAGGCTGTAAAATAGTACAAAGTTTATCAATCAATCATAAGTTTGATATTTCAATCACAACCATTAAGTAACAGTTTACCTTCCTCTTGTGTGCTTTGTTAATAAAGTTTAATGCATCCTCTCCTCCAGTCTCACGCAAATGACAGTTGATCGCACAAACTAACAAATAAAGCAAATTGGGCGGATAACGCTCTCCATTTTGCTTGGACACTTCACAAACCAGTTTGCTCAACCAAACGTTTAGTGTATTTGGCGACATGTGCTCTACCGAAACCGTCACATCTTGAACATCTTCGCATTTGAGACCGGCCACTCCAACAAGTTCAGACATCGCACATTTATTTTGCCGTCGCTAATGCCATTGCTGGAAGACTTTTGTACCCCATTTAGTGTTGTATGGTGCTGCTTTTGGAGTGGCTCCGACATTACACTGGCCTCTTCTTGTTTACTCTCTGCCGGGAGAGCGAAACCTACCAACCTTGTTTCTACTACAAAAGCTCTATGCGAATGAATGGCCAAATTCAATGCTTAACATTTCAAACCTCCTATGGGACAACTCCACGCCCACGTGATTAACGTAACAGTCACAATCCATTGTTTCATTTCACAAGTACGATAAAATAAATATATTGTAATCTTGTAGTGCAAGCTAAGGGTTTTGCACTCCATGTGAATTTATTTTACTGTGACTAAATTTAACGAAAGCCTTTGGGGGTCGATCAACACCCCCCCGTCAAACTGAACCGGGTATGTGTTTGCTGACGTGAAAAATGCTTGCAAGGCTTATACTTAGAGCTTCCTTTATGAGAAAAACATGGGTATTACTCGTATTTATTCGTATTTATCTGTATGTTAGTGGTATGTATCCGTATGTTAGGCGTATTTTATTCGTAAGAATTCGTATGTATCCGTATGC
>NC_090883.1:5932501-5942501 GCF_036669925.1 Montipora capricornis
TCATTCAATTAAGTTTCTCTAGAATGAATGAACTTTAAAAAAATTTTTGGACTAGTTATACATGTATCACGTTTACTTTATTGAATCAACTTTAGAAAAAACTTTTGAACTTTGACGCTGGCAAGAAGGTGTAATGTTTTCCGATTCTCAGACATTAAAAATCATTACTCAGACAGTTATATCACGCTTACTTTATTGAATCAACTTTAGAAAAAACTTTTGAACTTTGACGCTGGCAAAAAAGTGTAATGTTTCAGGTTCTCAGACATTAACGAAATACGAAAAAACGAAAAAAAGAAATCATTACTCAGACATTTATATCACGTCAGTCTACTTTATTGAATGAACTTTAAAAAAAAAAACTTTTGAACTTTGACGCTGGCAAAATAGTGTAATGTTTTCCGATTCTCAGACATGAACGAAACACGAAAAAAAGAAATTATTACTCAAACAATTATATCACGTCTACTTTATTGACTAACGCTTTTCTTTTTATTAAAGTACTTTGTTATCGCGTTTGTCCTAAATGCCGCATTGCTCGCGCCCTGACTGTTTGAGTGTCTCTTCCGTTTCCTGCTGCAATCTGCCCGAGTACTTGGGACGGGAGTTATGAATATGGCTTCCTCGTCCTCGTCTTCGTTCTCGTCTTGGAGATCTTGGCCAACACCTTGCTCGGGAGCTGTGTCTTCCTCAGAAGTGATGACCGGCAACCTTTCCCAGACATTCGTGACGAGGTGTTGCTTGTTCTCACTCAACCGGCCGAGTGCCGTGCATATTCCCTTCCGCTCGGCCAAGGCCTCGGCGGTGCCATACGTGCCCAGCGACATATGATGATCTTTGAGATTTTCAGACAGCATTCGCATGTAGGCCTTAAGGTTGGCGCGAACGGAAGGTTCGTCGCTCGTTCGCAATTTGTCATAGCACTCCTTGAGCTCTATTTCCGTCGTCCGGACCCAAGCGCTTTCGAATGCTATTCTCGCAGCCTCTCGGCGTTTATGCTCTCGGGCTTGCCTTTGCTCCTCCTCATATCGGTCCAGTTCCCTCGTGACTGTACTAGGCAACGGTTCTTCGGGATTCGAGGAGATGAGTTCCGCGTTCTGAGTGGACACGCCCTTAGATCTGAGCAGGGTCTTGCGCCGTTTGTGCTTCTCCTTTCTGTCCTCTTCCGCTCTGTGTCTCTTGGCCCTCTCGGCCTGGAGCATGTGCAATACCTGCCTGTGACGAAGGCTATCTGGCTGCAGGCCTCTGAGATGTTCCTCAAGGGCGTACAAGACGTCACCCGCGTGGCTGGTATCTGACTGGCTATCTGAAGCTTCCGAGTCGCTTTGCTCGTCTTGGTCCTCTACAGGAACTGGCGCGGTGTTCTCGGTCATTACCTCCTCCAACGACACCGACTGTAGTGCTTCTTTCTCGCTTTGCTTTAAGGTACCGTCTTCGTACAACGAACGCTCTTCGTCTGTTTCTGATTGGTCCTCCTCGTCGGTTTCACGATGTTGTGTCTCTTGGGCTTTTCGTGTTGCCCAGATCAGGCATTCCATTGGGTGCTTTTTCAACCAAGTAGCCGCACGTTTTGTGGGGTTCGCCAGTCTCTTGAAGTGGTACGTGCTGAGCCTTCTGTCCATGGCGGGTTGATCAGACGGTCCAAAGTCGAGCTTTTTCTGACAAGTTATCAACATGGGACAGCGGTTGATGAAAGATTTTGCCCTCTGATACTTCATGTCGTGTGCGGCATAACCACCCTGTGTCAACGTTTTCCAGTCGTCGATATCTAGGGTTGATTCCGTAGCCTCGTCCAAGAATATGACCTCGGTGAATGGCGTAATCATCGATTTATTAAAGGCACGCTGTTTGGTAACCGTGGCTACGTTTCCGTGATGTACGAGGCTGAGGATCGGGAAAAACAGGGTTGTTTTGCTGCTGTTAGCGTCTCCGACTAGACACAACACCTTGTCCTTGTGTTTTTTCTTATTGTAGTTTAGGAGTTTGACAAACTCTTCGCAGAAGCCACATACGTCGTCAGGAGTGAGACTATTTTCCAAAATCTGGCGAAAGTATTTTGCGTCGGGAATTTGGTTTGGCTCGTACGGGCAAAACGCTCTGGGTGATACCTCGCCTATTTGGTGTTCTTCGATGGCGTCCTCGACAAAATTCCTTCCTTTCAATGACCAGCAAGCGCCGTTATCACTTCGATGAGATCGTAATCCACGGTTAGTGGTCGAAAGAGCTCACAATAAGGATCCGACAACAGGTCAATGATTTTCTTCATCTGCGGAAGCATCCGTGACTTAAACTGTTCATTGGTGGCCAAGGTGTTTACGAAAGCCCTTGTCTCGCACTTGTATGAAAACGCGAACGTGGATCTGGGATCTTTCTTGTAGATTTTTCCTCTGTAGGTAGCATAGCCAAGTTTTCCCATGGCGATTGCTATATCGTTAACCAGGATTGCGAGTTTATTTGACAGCATCTTTTCGTCGTCGCACGGTGGCTGGCTGGTGGACGCTTTCGACGTCGCCGTGTTGGACTCGAAGCCAAATTTGTCCAGTTGTAGCTTTGCCGCGGTCAGACGTTCGATTGCTTTCAGCAAGGACGCGTGAAACTTCTGATTAACCAGGGTCACTCGCACGACGTTTTCACTGCCACAATCGTCTAACTCCTGGTTGCATAAGCAATCCTCACCGATCAGCTTCCTGGCCTCGTCTCTGTAGGAGTGTTTGTAAGATGATCTCACAAGGTCTCGCATGAAAGGATTTTTATGATCTTTGAACACTTTGTAAAGTTCTGCCGTGGCTGGAGATTCCTTTCCATCCTGGAACTGCACCTGACGAATACAAATTAAATGGAACAATGTCTCAGAACATTTTCACGATTTGTTTTGCTACCTGCAGCACTGTGATTGTGCTTGTTCCTTTTCTTTTTATCTCGCTTTACCTTGGATTGCTAGACACATCTCAAGGAGAGCTCTCAAAGAAAGATAGGACATTCGTTACCTGGGTTGCTGTGACATCCAGTCCGCAATTTAGCAGGACCTTGTGAACCGAAATTGGGCTGGCAGGGGCGCCATTTATTGTAGTCAACGCGGCCCAGTATGAGATTGCGGGCACAGTGATTTGTTTATACTTGTCAAGTTCCCTTCGAGCCACTGTTGCGTCATGGAACTTGGCATGTCATCGCCAGAACTACTCTCATCGTCTGTTTCTTCGTTGATGCAACAGTGTTTCTTCTCTTGCCTCGAAATGGCGCTAAAGAAAAACGCTGCGTTGTGGATACCTGAAACACAGCACAGTTAAATGCGTTCAATTTCGTTTTTGATACTTAAAATGTTCTTCAAATTTCCTCGGAAACAAAGGTATTCCAATAAATACTGACCTGAAATAGCATTGTCGCATGAATCACGTTTGCTGCAAATAGAAGTCCACGCCCTGCCCAAATCTTTATCTTTTACTTTAAAAATACATTTTGCGCTTATGATGCAGCACCTTCCGCTGATAACTGGTAAGAGATAACACAGTGCAGCGCTCTTTATCCCTTCACTATTTAGCTGTCGGCACGGTTGTCTTGTGCGCTGCATTTTTTCCTGTAGCACAGATGTTGTAAAATGGTTGCGTCTCTTATATAGTGGATCAAAGCAGTGAAATGTTGACGAAGAAATTTGAAAGCGCTGCCCGTGATAATAATGATCAACGATGCACGAGAGTTTACTATTTCTTTGTCACGTGTTCACTTGCAACTTGTCGTCAAATAGGTGTCACACATCATGTAACTGTCGAATGGGTGTGAAAAGGGGCGTTTCTATTTTTGTACGTTTGACTACCAATCCCGCACAATGAAGGTGTTTCCCACGGGAAACCCAAAGAAATAACAGATCAAGTCAATGAAACACAACATCGATACGATCGCTTGGCTTGTTTACTCAGTCGAGCCACTCCTGTTGACCCAGCATGGCTTTTGCGATTTAACACTTTTCCGAGATAAACTTGCCATCTAATCAAGGAAATCCAAAGCACAAACAATGCAATCAAGGCTGTTATCCTAAACGGGTAATAGCTCTCTTTGTTGCAATAATTCACAGAAAACAACCGGGAAACCTGACACATTTTGTGATGTGATTTAGGACTAAATTTTAACAGGAATGCATTTAGGATGTTGCTTATGGCAATCCTTCCTCCTTTGTTCACGTCACTGAGATCAGGCTCAGTGACACATGCTTGTAATCTTAGCAACGTGTTACTGGATATCGAAAAGTTATCAGATCTCTGGCAACAGACACGACATCGATGCAAAAGAGCAAAATTTCTGTGATCAATTAAAATGAGTTACACCATTCCTCCTAACAAGCAACTAACAAGTAACTGTGTCCGCAAAAACCGTCCTTTTCTGCGCATGTTGAAAAATTGTTTGACTAAAATCTAGTGTATTTCTGCTTCACTGCTGCAAAAATTAAGCTAAACGAGTGAAGCACCACGTGTCCGGGAGATCTGGAAAATCCGCGTTTTCCGTGCATGCCGAAAGCTGTTTGTCTAAAATCGTAACATGAAGGCTTGACTGCTGATGAAACTCAAGCCGCACCAGGAAAGAAACTTGTGCCCGGGAAATCCGGAAAATCCGCGTTTTCCGTGCATGCCGAAAAATAATTGGAATGACATCAATGGCATTAAGGAATGACCGCTGATAATACTCAAGCTAAACCAGAGAAAAGCCTTGTGTTCGGGAAATCCGGAAAATCTGCGTTTTCCGGGAATGCCGAAAAGTTCTTAGAATGAAATCAAATAATAATAATAATAATAATAATGAATGAAGACAAAGGCTTTAAAAGGAATGACCGCTGATAAAACTCAAGCTGAACCAGAGAAGAGCCTTGTGTCAGGGAAATCCGGAAAATCCGCCTTTTCCGTGCATGCCGAAAAGTTCTTAGAATGAAATCAAATAATAATAATAATAATAATAATAATAATAATAATAATAATAATAATAATAATAATAATAATAATGAATGAAGACAAAGGCATTAAAAGGAATGACCGCTGATAAAACTCAAGCTGAACCAGAGAAGAGCCTTGTGTCAGGGAAATCCGGAAAATCCGCCTTTTCCGTGCATGCCGAAAAGTTCTTAGAATGAAATCAAATAATAATAATAATAATAATAATAATAATAATAATAATAATGAATGAAGACAAAGGCATTAAAAGGAATGACCGCTGATAAAACTCAAGCTGAACCAGAGAAGAGCCTTGTGTCAGGGAAATCCGGAAAATCCGCCTTTTCCGTGCATGCCGAAAAGTTCTTAGAATGAAATCAAATAATAATAATAATAATAATAATAATAATAATGAATGAAATCAAAGGCATTAAGGAATGACCGCTGATAAAACTCAAGCCGAACCAGGGAAGAGACTTGTGCCCGGGAAATCCGGAAAATCCGCCTTTTCCGTGCATGTCAAAAAGTCATTGGACTGAAATCAATGTTATTAACGAAAGACCGTTGACAGAACTCAAGCTGAACCAGAGAAGAGCCTTGTGTCCGGGAAATCTGGAAAATCCGTCTTTTCCGTGCATGCCAAAACGTTATTCACACCACAGGTAAACAATTTTGGTGATTACGGAAAATACGGATGTTACGGATTTCCCGGAGATATGAATATTTAATGTTATTCCATGTTGATATATTCTAATATAATATATTACTTCTCTTTTTTTCTGTAAGTATCTATCTATCTATCTATCTATCTATCTATCTATATCTATATATATATATATATATATATACGTAAAGTAGGCTTGTATTTGCTGTACTAAGAGTGCTCTATACCATGCGGTAGGGCAATTACAAATGAATGAATAATCAGGACACGATCATACTTTTGCCTCTGGTTTTCATACAGGTCTGTTTCGTACAGGACGTTTACTTTGTCCTGCACTCATCAGTGTGTAACCAAGAGTGATTTTATTCGTTGAAGATTACCCCTTTTTAGTCATACATGGCCGTTCGTGCTGCACGCTCCTATTTACCTAACGTTCTTCAATAGGTATTTCTCATTGTGTCTACATTTACTAATCAACTCGTTGCGCTTATTGAGTGTTGCTGTTTGCGGCTGGCATATGATGTAATATTTCTCAGCTATGCATAAATTACAACGTTTTGTCGCGTTAGTATAATGCGAGGCGTGACAAAGAATTTTCCACGAAATTGTATAGTCGGTGTTGCTGTCCTTTAATTGCCAAATGTATTTGCTCAGTTCAGTTGAGTTGCTCTTCGCTCTTGCTTTAAACGATGCTTTATGGTTTGCGAACCTTGCTTTGAAATCAGTTGCTGTGAGTCCTACGTACTTTTCTTCCTTTTCGCTGGTCTTCACCGTTGCCTGATACACGATGTCTCTTGAGAGGCATTTTCCTTGTAATGGGCACGTGGTATTCCTCGGACAATTGCATTCCTTCTGGACATTATCTTTGCTGCCTTTTGCCAGTTTTCTTTTGTTATTTCCTTCGATGATTGTTCTTACGTTTGGCATACAACTGTAGGATAGTTTTATTGTGTTCTTGTTGAAGATCTTGTGTAATTTATTGCTTTTCGGAAAGCATTTACGGATAATGTTCAGGAACTCTCTCCCCACATTGGTTTTCACGTTTTCGTTGTAGGGTGGGTTGAACCAGATGATGTTACGCTTCCTTTGCCGTCTCCCTTTCTTTGGAGCCGTTGGTCTAATATAATTGAGTTTGTAAACATATCCACTGTCGCTCAGCGCCTTTTGATATACGGGGGCTGCTTCATTGAAGACTTCCTCACTCGAAGAAATTTCTGACAGTCGCTTGTTGATTCCTTCAGGAATGTTCTTTAAGATGATTGGGGGGTGGTTGGATTTGATGTTGACGTACTGTAACACGTTGTTTGGTTTCATGTATGGTATGTGCTTTCCCGTGTTTAGGTCTAGGGTGACATCAAGGAAATTGACCACTTTCTTGTTGGCTTCGATCGTAATTCGTAGGTCGTTCTCCTGGAATGTTTTGCAAATGTCCTTCTTCATATTTTCAATTTGCCTTGGTGTCCCTTTGACTATGCCCAATCCATCATCTCTGTATAAACCAAAGGATGGCCCATGTTTTGCTTGTAATAGCGAAAGCATGTAACGTACCACTAATTCACATGATTCTGCCCCATCGAAGCTCCCCATCGTTACATCGAAACCGGTGTTATTACCTTTCTTCCTCCAGGGCTCTTTTCCTTTGAATACTACTGTGCGTTTTGCGTGGATGATGGTATCTTTCTCGTAATCTTGTATGGTGTTAAACTGCTTTGCGAAGTCAATAGCTTTTAATAGTAGCTTTTCTGTTATGGATGGATAAAATTCCACGATATCGAATCCAATGAAACATCCGTTCTGCTTGTCGGGGAATGATCTGAACCATTCTAGTACTTCTCTAGTGCTTTTCCACAGGTTTATTTCGGTTGCCTTTACTATGTTCTTTACCAATCTGTTTAGTATAACTTTGCTCACACGCCCTATCTCCGATTTCGTTGGATTTCGAAGAGCAACTCAACTGAACTGAGCAAATACATTTGGCAATTAAAGGACAGCAACACCGACTATACAATTTCGTGGAAAATTCTTTGTCACGCCTCGCATTATACTAACGCGACAAAACGTTGTAATTTATGCATAGCTGAGAAATATTACATCATATGCCAGCCGCAAACAGCAACACTCAATAAGCGCAACGAGTTGATTAGTAAATGTAGACACAATGAGAAATACCTATTGAAGAACGTTAGGTAAATAGGAGCGTGCAGCACGAACGGCCATGTATGACTAAAAAGGGGTAATCTTCAACGAATAAAATCACTCTTGGTGACACACTGATGAGTGCAGGACAAACTAAACGTCCTGTACGAAACAGACCTGTATGAAAACCAGAGGCAAAAGTATGATCGTGTCCTGATTATTCATTCATTTGTAATTGCCCTACCGCATGGTATAGAGCACTCTTAGTACAGCAAATACAAGCCTACTTTACGTACGACTATCTTTTGAATATTCAACGAAGAACATTCCCACAGCACCAAGAACGCCATACTTGAAGAAGTTCATCGAGAAATCGGAGCTCTTCATGAAACGAATGAGGTGGAAAGCATTATTCTTCTTGAACCCCAACCCAACAGAGTCAAAGCAAGATCACTATGGCTTAAGCACTAAAAAAACTCCGCCTGCAATCAACGAGCTTAAAGAATTTGAAGAATGCATGGTGAACCTGATCCAGAGCATCGAATTCAAGAACAAGCCCAATGCCTTCCAAAAAAGAATGCATGAGGATTTGAAGACAGTAAAGGACGACGCAAAATTGACCGTTAAGGCAGATAAAACAACGAATTATTACAAAATGGATCAGCGAAGGTACAACGGGCTCGTCGAAGCCAGCGTCACTAAAACCTACAAGAAAACGAGCGAGAGCGAAGTACTCTCCATCAACAGAGAAGCAAGACAAATTGCCAAAGAATTTAAACTCGAAGATCGTATAGAATGTCTAGCAGAAAAAGAAGTATTCATCAACCTTAAAGACCACAAGCCAAACTTCCCAAACGTGCCGGCATGCAGATTAATAAGTCCAACGAAATCGGAGATAGGGCGTGTGAGCAAAGTTATACTAAACAGATTGGTAAAGAACATAGTAAAGGCAACCGAAATAAACCTGTGGAAAAGCACTAGAGAAGTACTAGAATGGTTGAGATCATTCCCCGACAAGCAGAACGGATGTTTCATTGGATTCGATATCGTGGAATTTTATCCATCCATAACAGAAAAGCTACTATTAAAAGCTATTGACTTCGCAAAGCAGTTTAACACCATACAAGATTGCGAGAAAGATATCATCATCCACGCAAAACGCACAGTAGTATTCAAAGGAAAAGAGCCCTGGAGGAAGAAAGGTAATAACACCGGTTTCGATGTAACGATGGGGAGCTTCGATGGGGCAGAATCATGTGAATTAGTGGTACGTTACATGCTTTCGCTATTACAAGCAAAACATGGGCCATCCTTTGGTTTATACAGAGATGATGGATTGGGCATAGTCAAAGGGACACCAAGGCAAATTGAAAATATGAAGAAGGACATTTGCAAAACATTCCAGGAGAACGACCTACGAATTACGATCGAAGCCAACAAGAAAGTGGTCAATTTCTTTGATGTCACCCTAGACCTAAACACGGGAAAGCACATACCATACATGAAACCAAACAACGTGTTACAGTACGTCAACATCAAATCCAACCACCCCCCAATCATCTTAAAGAACATTCCTGAAGGAATCAACAAGCGACTGTCAGAAATTTCTTCGAGTGAGGAAGTCTTCAATGAAGCAGCCCCCGTATATCAAAAGGCGCTGAGCGACAGTGGATATGTTTACAAACTCAATTATATTAGACCAACGGCTCCAAAGAAAGGGAGACGGCAAAGGAAGCGTAACATCATCTGGTTCAACCCACCCTACAACGAAAACGTGAAAACCAATGTGGGGAGAGAGTTCCTGAACATTATCCGTAAATGCTTTCCGAAAAGCAATAAATTACACAAGATCTTCAACAAGAACACAATAAAACTATCCTACAGTTGTATGCCAAACGTAAGAACAATCATCGAAGGAAATAACAAAAGAAAACTGGCAAAAGGCAGCAAAGATAATGTCCAGAAGGAATGCAATTGTCCGAGGAATACCACGTGCCCATTACAAGGAAAATGCCTCTCAAGAGACATCGTGTATCAGGCAACGGTGAAGACCAGCGAAAAGGAAGAAAAGTACGTAGGACTCACAGCAACTGATTTCAAAGCAAGGTTCGCAAACCATAAAGCATCGTTTAAAGCAAGAGCGAAGAGCAACTCAACTGAACTGAGCAAATACATTTGGCAATTAAAGGACAGCAACACCGACTATACAATTTCGTGGAAAATTCTTTGTCACGCCTCGCATTATACTAACGCGACAAAACGTTGTAATTTATGCATAGCTGAG
>NC_090883.1:5962501-5970001 GCF_036669925.1 Montipora capricornis
GTTTACCGGTCAAATTTGTTTTTTGCTTCGACCTTTTCATACTTGTTTGAATGAATAGTTATTTCACTTTATACGTAGTTCACTACGCAACTTTTCCCACCGGTTTATACTCCTTTCTTCCTCGCAATATGATGTCTAAACATATTAACTTCAAGCTTATATCCTTAAATGTCTGAGGGATTCGTTCTTTTGAGAAGCGAAAGGCCGTATTTAATTGTCTTTATAAATCTCAGGCCGATATATGTTTTCTACAAGAGACCTACAGCACTCCAGAAGTTGTGAACATATGGAAAAAACAATGGAAGGGCGATACCTTTTTCTCACATGGTAGTTGTCACAGTAAAGGCACAATGATCCTTGTAAAGGAACATTTAGATTTTAAACAAGTTTCGTCAAATGTTGATCCATTAGGCCGTTACATTTTTCTAGAAGTTGCGATCCAAGACTCGCCTTTTGTCCTTCTGAATATTTATGCTCCAAACAAATGTGCAGAACAATGCGGGTTTTTGTGAGTGATAAACCTGTTTATTAGGATTAAATATATATTACGGAAATGCCAGTCAGGCTCACGTACATATTTCGGCAAATTGAATGTCACTTCATTGCTACGATTCTAGCGAGCTAGCACGTGCAGGAGTGTCATTGTAAACTTTTCTTTAAAAAATGTCGAGTTTTGACTTTAAATCTTGGTGCGAGGCTAACCAACTGAAAGAAGCTACCATTGAGGTACTGACAAAAGAGGATCTTGATAGCGAGGAGGTCTTGAAACTCCTCACTCTCAACGATTCTGAAAACCTGGGTCTAAGCGTGGGCCAGAAGCGTATTTTTGAAGCGGCTTTGAGAAAGTTAAAGCAGACAGGTGCGAAAGAAATGACGAGCGACGAAAGCACTCCAGTCACGACCAAAACCCCAGCGAAAGATGGCGGTCTTGAAGAAATCCAGAAGAAGATTGAAGGAGCAGGCACACTTGAGGACTCGCTTTTGGCCGTCGGAACGACCGACTTCAGCGAATCAGGCAAGTCGCCAGCGACGCTAACTTCGACCACTCTCTCACAACTGGACAATGACCCACACGTGTTTCTGGGCCGTCAGCAAAAGGCAGGCACTAAACAAGGTGAGAAACCTTGTTAATACCAGACTTTGTAAACCTGGGAACATATGACATTAGCGAAGAAGAATAAGAAATTGGAAACAATGCAAGCGGGGCAAAGATTGTTCTCCGTGCGGCAAAAGGGAAACCAAAGTTGGAACAAATTACCCTGTCAATGTGGGTTGCCGCAAACTCGCGAATTATGCACGAGCTCCTCAAAAAGGGGAAGCTGTCGGCGACCACTTCCGACATTGCCGATTACCTGGTATACACAGTGAAATTCGCTGAGCTCCTCGAGTCTCACACTCTTGCTTCGGTGGTTGCGTACGATAACGAATATCGTAAGTTACAGTGTGAGTATGGTTTCAGATGGGGAAGCAACCCTCAGCATCTGCATACACGATTTCCAATTCGGCGGCGGCCTCCAATGCCAGGCGCTAACTTACAGAAACTTTCCTATTTGTCGCAAGTTTAATTCTATTACAGGATGTCATTGGCCAAACTGTCGTTACCAGCACGTCTGCTTGGTGCCAAACTGTCATCAAGGTCACCCACGGCATGAGCATCACACGATCACTACGGCGTGACAGCCAATAGTTACACCGGTTTTTACCTCCCCCTTGAATCACCAGGCCTGGACACGGAATCTCGAACATGATCCCGACAGGGATTTTCTCATTGCCGGACTCACAAAAGGGATTCAAATTATTCCCAGCAATAGCGTTTTAGAAAAGGCGGAAATTAGCAACTACAAATCAGCGACCGCAAGCGATGTGCGTGATAAAGTAGAAAGACAAATTTGCGAAGAAATTAGAAACGGCAATTACGTAGTAACGCAAGCAAAACCCACTATTGTTAGCGCACTGGGGACTATCCCTAAGACAAACACTGACAAAATCCGGCTCATTCATGATTGTAGCAGACCACAGCACTCCAATGTCAATTCCTATGCCACGACGCAACACTTTTCTTACGTAACTGTTGAACAAGCAGTATCGAATATTAAGCCAAATGCCTATCTTGCAAAAATCGATCTCAAGAGTGCCTATCGTCATATTCCAATACACCCATCGAACTACTGCGCCACTGGTCTTGCGTGGCAATTCCAGGGTGACGCACATTTCACGTATTTGTATGATAACAAACTCCCCTTCGGGGCCGCGAAATCACCGGAAATCTTTCACCGGTTAACCCAAGCTGTCACGCGCATGATGGCCCGCCGAGGATTCAACACAGTGTAACGACAGCTGCCAAGATCACCTTTCACAACCAGCGTTTTCTTTCCTCCCACGCCAGGTGCAGTCTTCGCTCAAGAACAGCTACTTCAGGAAGAATTGAGACAGTACCGTTCACATGCCTTTGCACAATCTACAACGGCCACATACAAGTCGCAGTTACGAGCGTACCTTCGTTTTTGCCTCTTCTTTGGTTATCCACCCGTTCCCTGCCACGCTATACACCTCCTTCGCTACATTGTTCGCTTATTGCACTTTCAATTTGGCTATCCTAACCCACTGGAAGAACCGCTGTTTAAACACCAGAGAACCCTTCTTCTCCGAGGTATCAAGCGAATTAACGGCGCATCTATCTCGCAAATCTTCCTATCACACCTGATGTCCTTTACAAAATACTGGCCGTTTTAAACCTTAACTCATAGATAAACGCAACCTTTTGGGCAACATGCTTAGTACAATTTTTTTCATTTTTCCGCAAATCAAACCTGCTGCCAGCTTCAACAGCGGCTTTTGACCCTCACCGCCACCTGCGTAACTGCGACATTAGGTTGTACCCGTGGGGAATTATCCTCGTGGTTCGTTGGTCTAAAACCATTCAGTATCGCAATGGCACCCTTCTTGTCCCAGTTCCTCGAATTGCTCACTCGTCGTTATGCCCTTGGTCAGCGGTAACGTAAGCGTTCAAACTTGCGGGTGTCTATCGAAGCCCCCAACATGCTGCAGAACCTGCGTTTACCTTCGGAGAAGGTCGTGACCTTAGGACTCTTACATATTCCATTTTCAACAGCAAACTGAAACAAACACTGGACAAATGCGGTCTTGACAGCCTGCGTTTCTCTGGACACGCCTTTAGACGAGGAGGTGCTACCTTTCCTTTGCATTGCGGCGTACCTAGTGACTACATTAAGCTACAAGGCGACATGAAGTCTAATGCTTACGAACGGTACTTAGACCACTCACTTCGATACAAATTAGAAACGATCAAGCAGATGTGTGACGGTATCACTCACTAAATCCGGTCCCCTTTCTCCCTTTGGGGGATTTGGAGGGTGCTTCAGCGGTGGTCTAGGCATTAGACCCACAGAACCCCAAAGAGAGTTGGTTTGTATTTAGTGAGTGATAAACCTGTTTATCAGGATTAAATATATATTACGGAAATGCCAGTCAGGCTCATATACATATTTCGGCAAATTGAGTGACACTTCATTACTACGATTCTAGCGAGCTAGCACGTGCAGCAGTATCATTGTAAAATTCTCTTTACCCACCCCACCCTTCCCGGGAAGGTGCTTTAGCGGTGGTCTAGGCATTAAAGACCCACATAACCCCAAAGAGAGTTGGTGTGTATTTATAGCAAATTATCGGAGGAACTTAGAGACTTTGTCACAGACGCAGACAAGTCCGTACATTAAATTAAAAAGTGGCTCTTGTCCTATCTTAGATGTCACCTCTAAACAGATATACGACTCTATCAGACAACTCTATCAGACTCTATCAGACAAATACTCAGATACGGTCATTAACTGGAAAAAGGTTTATTCTCTTCCTTTCCGTACTACACTTGATTCCAAATTGAGAGAATTTCAATACAAAATTCTAAACAACATTGTCTTTGCAAATGATAAATCATTTCGCTTCGGCCTTTCGCAATCTCCAAACTGCACTTTTTGCAATGAAGAACAGAATCCATAGAACATTTACTCTCTCGTTGCAAAGTGTCTTCTGAATTTTGGAAACAAGTCTTGTCCTGGCTTAAAGAAAATAACATTGTTATAGAATCCCTTTAACGAGATAGGTTTGTTTTTAGGGATTTTTGAAGAAATGGAGAATTTCTTTGTAATCAATCATGTTATGCTTTTAGGTAAATATTAAATTGCCTTGGAGGTTTACCTTCGTTGAGAGGCTTTATTGCCAGGATAAGACGTGTTTATAATATCGAACTCCACATTGCGAGGGAGAGGGATAAACTCGCTACTCATTTTAAAAAAATGGGAAAACTTTGTAGCTGCTTTAAACACTTAGTAGAAAATTAACCTTGTCACATCCTACATTTAGTTGGTCTTCTTTGTTTTTAACTTAAAGTACTGTTTCGTTTTGGTTTTTTTTTCATTAATTTTTTTTCTAAGTAAGTCATTTTGGGTAGTGTTTTGTAAATTGTAACTTTCTCTTTTTTTTTTTCTCCTTTTGGTAAGTTGTAGATAAGTTTGTAAATGGTAGTTGGCAAATAACAATAAACAAATTAGAAAAAAAAAAGGAAAAAAAGTATTTAAGTGTAAAGCACCCATTTCAAATGGTGCTGATAAACAGAATTTAAGTCTTAGGACCCATTTTTAAGTGGTTGGTGTGATTTAGGGTTAGTCTGCAGTCCACGGCCTGCAGTTTTCAAGTGTCAGACACCGCCCTCCTTCAATGTCTGGCTCATCCACTTTTTCAAATTATTGACCATTCTCCTGCTCTGTATTTGATTTAGCTGTGACTTGTTCACCCATTGGGAGCTTCTTTACTTCTTTTCTCCGAGAGATGCCGAAAACCACTTCATACGGCATTTTGGCAATTGTTCTGTGAATGGTTGTCTTTTTTGCAAGCGCTTTCTCCAAGATGATGACACACACGCAATTCTAAAAGCTGCTCGCGTCAGCTCATGATTCAAAATGGGTCACCAAACATCTCCTATTCAAGAAAACTACGAAAATTGTACACATACGGTTTAATGGTCACTTAAATCCGTTTGTGTTGGACTGTAGCTCCACTCGCGCGTGCACTCGAATGAACGGGTGACGCATGCGTAAATGCTGATCTTGTAACCCCTTCATTTTTCATGAATTTGCAAATTTACTCGTTTATATCTTTGCTTCTGCACGGTGCATTTTTTCATTTTTTGCATGTTAGCTTAGATTAATTTAAAGCGTTTGTCTTTCAAATTAAAAAAAAAAAATTCTGTAGGTGAAAAAAAAGGAAGAGACATTTCAAAAAAACTGATGTTTGAGAAAAACTGACCAACAGATTTTGTTTAATTTAAATATTTTAGAGATTATTTCTAACATTATTTGGTAATGCTGAATGGGAAGGTTTCACGGTCCCGTTTTTTTTTTTCAAAAAAGACAATATATCTTGATTTTAAGGCTCAAAAAAATGCCTTATATCGTTTCCATGGTAATGTTATTTTGGAGGAAAATGTAATGTGAGAAATCTATGGTGAGTACTTAATAACCTGGCCTTATATCGTTTCCATGGTAATGTTATTTTGGAGGAAAATGTGATTTGAGAAATCTATGGTGAGTACTCAATATTAATCTGGCCAAATTTCGTCTTGATATGACTACCCTAACTGTATCTAAGGACAGAATATGTTTATTTATTTGAAAACAATAGAAACTATATGATTTCGAACCTCCTTAAACTGCAACGGTTATCTTTTGTTGTTCTATTTTCCCGTGCCACTATCCGGCGAAAATCGATTTATTATCATGACAGGGAAATTAAATTCTTCATAAAGTTCCATCGGCGGCCATATAACTGTGTGGATGAGCTGAACGTTTTCTATTTTTCCCACGTCTCACTTTATGTCATTTACGCATTTTCGAAACGTTGGTTGTCGTGAAGGCATTAAACTCATTGGTATAGAAAAAAAATCAATCTGGCCTCAGTTGCTAATTCGATGGCTTCACAGTAAATACAGAGGAAAAGTAAGCGCGGAGCGGCATGGAATGTTGTGGAAGCTCAAGGTAAGTGGCACAGTCCGTTGGTAAAAACGTAAGGACAGTAAGGGGGCCGGGAAGGAAAGGGAGAGGTGGTAAATGAAAGAAGAATAGAAGGCAAAGGAAAAGTGGAGAAGGGTGTTTTCTTCATTGTCTTATTTTTTATCCCCCTTAAAAATCCAGGCCCCATTTTTTTATTACTTCCCCCTAACAAAGGAAAACCCTTTTTTAGTTTAAACTTAACCTGAATCTTAATTCAACCTGTAACGTCTCTTTCCGCCATTTTGTGTCTTTGACGAAGTATTGAGACTGGAACGAAACCTGTCCCTTTCCGCTTAAATTTCACTTCCACTTCCGCCGTGTTGTCAACGAACTTTAGCCGTGGTCTTTTAAAGTTTTGCCGTGGTGTTGACAAAGTTCTGCCTTGATGTCAACAACCTTTTGCCATGATGTCGACAACTTGAACTTTTGCCGTGGTGTTCACGAACTATATTGCCGTGGCAATAGAACCTACACACTATTCGAGAATTGTAGGGGATGAAGTTCCCGGTGTTGTGGCTGTCCTCTGTGAGGGTGTTCTTTCCAGCAGAAGTGGCCGGCTTGGCGTAATGTCTCTAAAAAGGCTTGTGGTGTATGAGGCCACCAAAGCAAAAACAGCAATAAGTCAATAGGATTTTGCCGAGTTCTGGGACATGTAGATGTAGATGTAGATGAGGCGTTTTCAAAGTTTTTGCCGTGGTGTTCACAAACATTTGCTGCAGCGCTGACAATTTTTTTGTCACGCTTACCAAATCCTATTTTCGTCAATTTAGAAATAGAAGTGCTTGCCTAAAAGTTAACTAGTAAAATAAATGTCAACGTATCTTTTTTTGATCATGCAGTATTGACTTCAAACTTTTGCCGTGATACTTGTGGGCCACCGTACTATACAGTTTACAGCGATCAAACACCTCTGAGCTGAAACCAGTAAACAAACATGCCTTGCAAACAACCATCAGTTTTAATCTACTAAAACTGAAATTACATGCACAGTAATCTCTTTCACGACATTTTCGGTTTTGACTGATAAGCTTTACACCCTCTCTCTTCAGTTTAGAAGAACAGGAAAAATTACTAATCAAAAAATCAAGCTAAAACGTAGTAATTCGCTTACTCGATTGCAATTTCACAGTCAAACAAAGGAGCTCACGACTGGACATCCATTTCACATAAAAAGCTTATAAATCGAAAGGTATTATTGGGGACCTTGAGCAAGGACGACGACGGCGGCTACGAGAACGTTATCTAAAATTTCGCGATTACTCCAAGTCGTTCGGCACGGAAAGTTTTTTGTATCAAAATGTCAAGAACGAAATTGGTATGAACGGTGTGGATACTTGGAGACAAAATTGAAAAATTATCGTCACATGGCTCGCCTCCTCCAAATAACCTAAATTATTAAATCCTCAACCTCGGATAATGCAATACTAGCTTTCTC
>NC_090883.1:5977501-5992147 GCF_036669925.1 Montipora capricornis
GAATCATTGATGATGAGTTTATCATTGATCATCCAGTTGCGGATGTCACAGAGGCACGCTTCCATTGCTGCAATGGTGGCGTCTTGATCGGAACCATCATTTGGATTGAAAGCCAGATAGATACCGGTATCATCGGCATAACTGTGCGCTGTTGGAAGGTTATGTCTAATCACATCAAATAGCTCACTGGTGTAAAGCGAGAACAGCGTTGGGCCGAGACAGGGGCCCTGCGGCACACCAAACTTCAAATCAAAACTGTCTGACTTTGCGCTGCCGTTTACAATACGCTGGGAGCTATTCGACAGATAGGATTTGAACCACGTTCCTGCTTGATGTTTAATTCCAAATTTGTATTCCAGGCGCCGCAGTAATATTTCATGGTCTGCTGTATCGAAAGCAGCGCTTAAATCTAGGGAAACTAGCAATGTGACTTGCCGTTTGTTCATGTTGACGAGTATGTCATAATATAAAATAAGGCATAATTGTAGAGATATGTCCAGGTTTGACCCTAATTAGATGCACGCGGATTTCAATAAGCGTCACGAAGTGTCCCCTTCCTCTTCTAGCCAACTTCAACATCACTTGTGTCTCAAAATACAGACAATTTATGTAACAAAGTGTCCCCCAAATGCTGCTCTTTAAGTGAAGATTAATTGCTGCATTTACCCAAAGCTAAAAATAACGCTAACCTTTACCCTTACCTTATTGTTGAAAATAGGTTGCAAATGCTTCGATTTAAAGGGACACTTTGTGTTGGATGTCAAAATTGGGCGTGCATCTAATTAGAGTCAAACCTGGACATAAGTGTAATTGTATCAATCCAAAGATAAAAGTTAATAAAGCTCTGTTTGCGAAATGTGAACAAATCTCCTTCAGTAAAATATCTGCCACTCAAATCAGAGCAAAGATTCAAGACTTAATAAATATCTCTTAAGTAACACAATTCTTAACAAGTCAGTTTGACTCAGTCTTTCATGTGACATAGTCTTTAAGCCAATCAGGCTCAGCTCTCTTGCGACTGGACCTTCAAGGTTTAATGGTCTGTTCTGGCATCCTATTAACAACAAACTGTGGCAAGCCTGGGTCAACAGTAGGGTCATCCGCAGGGTCAGTCGCAGGTCGTTCTGCTGGGGTAACAACGGTTGAGGGTTAGTAAGGACAACTGGTTCCATTACAGGTGTCTGCTCTGGTGGCTGTGTCAGTTCTTGCTTTGACTGAGATTCCCCTGGTTCAGGATCTATGAACCTTTAGTCACATGGCCAACATTCCGCTTTAGAAGGGTTTCACCACGCTCAATGATGGAATTTTCTGCCTATGCCATCAGGAGTAGCCCCTTGGTAGCATCTTTTAAAATGACACTCAAGACATTTTTATTTCAGAAAGCTTTTTAGTAATTTTATTAATGTGTTTTGGTAGGTTTTGTGTAGTTTTATGTTTTAAGCGCTGATGAAAATAGCTATATTGATATCGGCGCTATACAAGTATATTAGTATTATTATTATTATTATTGATCAGCAGCTTATTGATCAGCAGCTCTCTTGTTTGCGCCTGCAGCACCTCGCTGTTTCCGTTCAGCATCCTGATCTCGTGCCTGCTGATCTGTTGTACCAGATCTCTCCTCGTCTGCATCAGTGTTTTCAAACTCTGGCATCTTGGTTTGGATCTTCCTTCCATACAGTAGCTCTCCAGGACTGATACCAGTCGTAGTGTAGGGTGTTGACCTGTAGGTCAGAAGATATTTCGGTAACTCTCGTTGCCATGGTTTTCCTTCGGTATGGGCCACGCACATTGCTTTAAGAATTGACTTGTTCTGCCGTTCTACTTCCCCGTTTACTCTAGGCCATAAGGGAATAGTCCTTATGCTTTGATTCCCAGCTCATCCAGGAATTCCTCCATCTCATGGCTTACTAAGTTTGATCCATTGTCTGTCCCGCAGTGTCTCAGGGATTCCATGACGGACGAAATACTTCCCAAGGCACTTGATGATGGTACTGCTAGATGTGTTCCGTACTACATCCACCTCTATCCACCTACTGTAATAATCAATAGTGACAAGAAGGCTCTCCCCTGTTGGTAGTGGACCCATTAGGTCTATTGCAAGGTCTACCCATGGCGTGGAGGGCATAGTTGTTGTTTTAAATAGCGGTGTAGTGGTAACAGTAGTCATAGCCTGACATCCAAGGCACTTCTTGCAATTTCTTTCCACCACTGAATTCATGTTTGGCCACCATAATTTACTTCGGAGACCATATTTTGTCTTCACAGTCCCTTGATGCCCCTCATGTGCTAACTCTAGAACCCTCTTACGCAGGATCAATGGCACAACGATCCGCATACCTCTCATAACCAGTCCTCTAATCACTGTATTTCATCACGTAGCAACTTGTAGGCGTTTAGAGCAGTGGACCAGTCCCCTGTCTTCCAACACTTGCGAATGGTTGTGAGTTCCTCATCCTCCGCGGAAGCTCTCTCTTTCTCTCTAGTTGTCACCGCACTTGGGGTAGCACTGATGCCCAGCATTCTCACATATTCTTCACTTATGTTGTTACACTGTGATGAAGTGGGTATCTTCGTCAAACGACTTAGACAGTCAGCAATGTTCCGGCCTGTGCGTATATGTCGCACGGTGTACATGAAAGGCATTACACACAGTACCCATCTCTCCACCCTGGCGGATGGTTTGGACTTTGGTCCACAAAAAACCAGCAAAGCCTTACAGTCAGTAACAAGCTGAAATGACTCTAGCCCTTATATATAAAGACTGAATCTCTTACAACCTCAAACAACTGTAATTGCCTCTTTTTCTGTTTGGCTGTAGAAGTTTGAAAGCAAACTATTATGATTCCTCCGCAAATACTACTCTCAACAAGTTGTCTTGTCTTCATAACATCGTATGTGGCAATGATATTGATGTTATTGCCCTGACAGAGACTTGGCTCTCCGATCAAGTTGGGAATAATGAGATTTTGCCTGTCGGCTACAACATTTTTTGTCGCGACCGACACACTGGCAAGAGAGGAGGTGGAGTGCTTCTAGCAATTAAAGATTCAATTTCATCTGAACATGCTGAGTTCTACTCTGATTCTTTGGAGATTGTTTCCTTTATCATCAAATCACCATTCAAGTACATTTTATTAGCAGTGTGTTATCGTCCGCCCGATTCTACCAACGCTGAGTTTCTACCAGAGCTTAATCGTATTTTAAAACACGTCGCTGACTCCAACATCCCGCTGTTTTGGTCGGTGATTTTAACTATCCAAATATTGAATGGATCAACGCATCTGGATTTTCTTACTCAGAAATCGAAATTAGTTTTATTGACTGTTTACAATCATACAAGTAGTTGTATGCGATTATTCAGACCGGATTTGACAGGTAGTCATCAAATGACGTCATCAATCAAAAGACAAAAGAAGGGGGCGTGCATAATTAGGGGCATGTTGGGGCATGACACAATGTGTCGGTTTTAACCCTAACACGTGAAAGAAGAGGGCGTGCATAAATTAGGGGCAAGTTGGGGCATGACGCAATGTCGGCTGTAACCCTAACTCGTGAAACAACACGTGCATCCCAGGTCGCCGCATAAATTAGGGTTAGTCACGAACGTACATGAAGGTTTCTTTTATTGAGAAAGTAAGCGAGCTGTGTTTGCAGTGCCTGTGTTCTGTTTCCACCCAGCCATCCGGGTGGTAACGCAAAGATATAGCGAAAAGAACAATGGGAAAGACAGGGAGCCAATGAGGTCAAGGTGATGTCATCACGGGCCAATGAGACACCGCTGACGTCGGTATACATTAACTTTCTGGGCTTGGGGTCACGTACCTACAAAGTGAAGTGAGAACCCTATTGTTTTGAAGCGAGTCAAACAGAATTTTAAAACACATACACAAAAGGCTTTACACGCCAGGACAAGTCCACAAACGCTTTGTTCTTTTTTTAACTAAATTTGCATAGAGGCGATCGAAGCGTGAAGAAGGAAGAATATAGAAGAAAAAAAGTTGTTTTGTGTGGAAAAGAGGAGCATTCTCAACTCTTTCACGCTTTTTGAACAAACGTGAACTCCGTTGTTACAACCTTTTTTAAGGAAAGTTTTTTTAACCTCGCGCTTGAATGAAACACGGGTAAATGCAATCTTTTTTATGTAAGAATACACAAAGACATCCTTCAGTGCACAGACACAAAGAAAGCCTACTCAACAGATTTGAATAAAACCTTTTCTGAAAACGCTTGAAAAAAACCTTTGGATTTTGAGAAGCGTTTTATACTGTTGTATGGTGAAGCGGGAGTTGGTTTCATATCGTATTTCAAAATACTTTTCAAAACATGAGCAAACAACAATATACGTTTAAAACGCTTTATTAAAAGATACTCTAGTGACAAGTTGATATAAATGATTGTTCTTCTACTATTTGACTATCGTAACCTTAAACATGTTGCGTTGCGCTTAAACAAATACTGTGACTCTGATAATGCAGTTCTGTTCAGACATACAGAATATGAAACATTCGAGACCGGACTAACTCGAACGAATTTTATTTGCAGAAGGCTATCGTTAAGTCAATAAAAACACATCAACAAACGTTTCAAACGTTTTACTGAATTAACAGAGAACGCTTATCACAATGTGATATTTGCGAGAGATAGTTCTCTTTAAACAAACCTTAATCCGAAAAAAAGTTGTTTTGAAAACGCACCCTATGTACAACAAAGATTATAGTTGTTAAGTCAATAAATACACACCAACAAACATTTCAAGCGTTTTACTGAATTAACAGAGAACGCTTATCACAATGTGATATTTGTGAGAGTAGTTCTCTTTGTAATTCACTTGCATTCGCTGCATCATTAGTGTTCTATTATGCATGCACTGTTTCAACGCTTTTTGAGCGAAAATAAATCACACACGCGCAAATAAGAGAAGAAAAAATGTTGTAATTCACTTGCATTCGCTGCATCATTATTGTTCTATTATGCATGCACTATTTCAACGCGTTTAGAGCAACAATAAATAACACACGCGTAAATGAGAGATGAAAAAATGTAATTCACTTGCATTCGCTGCATCACTATTGTTCTATTATGCATGCACTATTTCAACGCGTTAGAGCAACATTAAATAACACACGCGTAAATGTAGTTCACTTGAGTTCGCTGCATCATTATTGTTCAGTAAGGTTCCCACTTTGTATTACTCCTTAATCGGGCAACCATAGGTGTTCTCGCCCTGTAGGACCTTTTAATGACTCTCTTCTCCGTGGAATCTGGGGGCGTTTCAAAGATCCAGGGATCTGTGTCCTTTTCGATAGGAGAAGGTGGTGTTTCTATCCTGACAGGAATTTTGGATGGACCAACGGGTGTGGTTGGAAGTTTCCTGTGTGCTGTCTTTTTGGGTTGTACCTCGGATATCGTTGGAGAATGGTTTGGAGTGGGCGCATTTGGAGTTGTTGTCGCTGTCCCTACAGGTTTCGTCTTCGTTTCGCTCTTCATTTGTTTTGACAAACCTTGGTACCGTTGTAATAGTTGATCCAATAAGGCCACTTTTTGATCTGCGGGCAAAGTAGAATCCGTGATATGTTTCATGTCTTGATCCAAGCGCGTCAAGGTCGTGAGTTGCGGAGGTGAGGTTAAGCGATGTTCTGTCTCAAGGCTTTGCAATAAATGCTCTGGAACCAACATCATCTTTTGTACGTGTTTCATTTTAGCACTTTACCCAATAAATCCAAAGCGAACGGTGCAATCAAAGAGGCGAGAGCTGGCAGGAATCCTCCTTGCTGATTGAGAACTTCTTTTTTCTTCTTCAGACTAGGTGTCTTGCGAGTCAAATACAGGAGTTTCGACTTGTGTGGTTTCAAGCGTTTAAATGATGAACTTGGAACCATAATGTTCCCTTTAAGTAGATTAAGGGCGACTTCACTGATGGCTTCTATTTGTCCCTTACTAGCGTGAGATATCATCTCTTTCCGCTGTTTCCCTCTGCTTGTAAAACAAGTGCAGAGAAACGGTAAATGTTGATTGACTTTGGAAGCCTTGACGAGTTCTTGTTTTCTTCTCTCGGTAGCTTTTGAAATCTTTCTAGAACGCAAAGTCATGTCACCACCACTTTGATTGTTTACTGTCTCCTCGCGGTGCAACAATTGCAAAGTCATGGCGTTAAATGAAATCTACCGGAAAGGGTTCATCGGTTTTATAGATTTTCTTATCAACGTAAACAATGGGATATGAATGTGACTCTGGGAAGATCCTTGTTCGCAATCGTTGAATGTCCGGGGTTCGTGGATGTAAATCCATCATTAAGTATCCAAATGGTTGTGATGTAGCGTCTTGAAAACTCTCCCACACAAACGGAACGCGCCCAGAAAACGCCTGTTGTGCCAGTGTCCTCAACCCCAAAGTATCTCGAGGATTGTTAAAAGCAATGATGTAATGAGCATTAAGAGAAATGCTCCGGGAAAACTTTCCTGGGGGGAAAAGATTTTGTGTCAAATAAATGCAGGTGACGTCACAATGATGGGACACTTTGGTGAACAAATCCAAAATGCGCTCGTCATCGCTACAGTTTCTCATGAGGTCATCTAACACGAGCAGACCAGGACGATGAGGGGGTGGAAATAAGGCGGGAATGTCGTCGGGAATACCCTCCATAAACGTGACTTCCTTTACCAATTCCTTAAAACAATCTTGCCATTGACCGTAGCAATACACGATCTTGCGAATGGGGCGTTCAAATAAACAATCTGCGTGTTGAAGTATTTGGCGCGTAAATGTTGTTTTTCCGCATTGGCTGGGGCCAGAAATGATAATACTGCTGGGGCACTTGAATTGAGACATGTTCACAAGACGAAGCTTCAACGATTTGTGTACACGAGATAGAATTCCCACCCCTTTTACTAGCAAATACACACAAAAACAGCAACATTTTGTTTACTTTTCAACATGATTTTATTGCTTATGGACACAGCGAAATGACTTACAACCTTGTTGAAAGCAATCATTAACTTGACGATAAATGACTGAATTAAAATAAGCGTGTACACTCCGTTCAACTTGTGCATCTTTCCACTGAGAATCATATCGTTTAAATTTAGCTTGAACAGTGTTCATATCAACATTCCGTGCTCGCCGAATGAGATAAAACAGACAATAATCTCCACAAACATCCGAGTTCAGTCCTTGCAGTGGTTTGTCGTTATAATAGGTAACTTCCCGTAGAATGTAGGTATCCATGTTGTAAGTTTCAGGAGGAAATCCGTAGCTGTCAAAGAATTCACTTTCACGAGGCGATTCAAAGTACATAGCCACCCAATGTGTCCCAGGTTGGTCATGAGGGTCCGTATTCGCGATGAGTCCGGCTGGGTAGGTGTTGATGACAGGTAGCCTATCCCTTGGAAATACGCCTTGCATCAGAGGTGCTAACACAGGGTCAGAAAGACAGGCTTGCCATAGTTCTTGGGTCGTATGCATGACGATGAACTAAGAGCCTTGTGACAAATCGTAGACCACGCGACGATTGCGATCAATTTCCAACTGATTCTGAAATTCTGCGTACACAATTAAATTCAGAACTGAGTTCGTCTGAGTTCCAAATTTCAGGTACAGGTTCACGTTACCCGTTCGATGAGGTATCAGATGATCGGGATGTCCACTTCCTGCCGGTGTCAAATCAAAACGGAACAAACCGTATCCGTTCTCCCAATCCACTCTATCAATGTCAAGCCCGTGCCCACAATTCATGTCTCCACTTCCTGAAAACAGCGTGTTGTAACCATCGATCTTTTTTCCACCCGTCAGATCCAGCGCAGAATAAGGCATTTCTTCTCCATTCACAGTCATCCGAATGTCTTGCAGGTCAAACAGCTCAAAGTTGAAAGGATTTCTTGCAAGGTTTCCGTTGAAGGCATCGTTTCGCACGAGCCCAAAAATGATGCACTGAGGAATGAAACCGTGGAATAAATCTGTCTCAGTGTGATTTAAGACTCCTTGAGGGATGATCCTTGCCTGCGTAGGGGTTCTGGTTAGGGTATAGATGGCTGGTAGCGGTGCGCTCCCTTTGTGACCTTGCATGATCTGTACATGTTCTAGTTTCACACTGTCTGCAACACGCACTGTTCGTATGCGAAGCGTACTAGACATGACCTTTAGTTTGCAGTTGTTTGGAGTCTCCCCAGCCATTAGAACAAAAGCATCGTTGTTCAGATCCACTTTGACTTTGATCTCTAAACCGTCAAGCAACAACTTGTCAATATTAAACACGTCACAAAGAGGTACTCCGACCAACCCAACTTCTGCGCCGTTGTTAGTAAATGTGGCTCTTCTATTCAGACCCTCATTACTTTCTGCTGTATTATCTACTTCATTCATGTGTCCAGCAGTGTCTTTGTAATACAGAGCTTTGGTTAAGTACGATTTCTTGGCCTGTTCCGTAAAGTTCAATAAGGTCTTGATGTAAGCATTGTATGCTTGAGTGTCTGACTGTTCTGTTACCAGCGTTTCGTTGATCTTGATGGTAAACTGTTTGATGATGGAATGAAGGGCGTTGTTGACCAGAGTGTACTTCTTACCATCCCCTGTGGGCGATCCATCTTGTTTGGTAATCTTTACTACCAATCGCAGCTCTGTCTTGTTAATGTCAATGTAGTCAGCTAACGGTTTGATGACAAACTCGATGGGGTTAGTTCCCGTTTGAACCGGTTCGTAATCGATCCATTTGCTGCTAACAATCGATACATCTGTCACAGGTACATCATACAATTGTAAACTTGAATTCGCACCAGGGGCTGAGAGAGGGTGAGCTGATGCCATCTTTAATCAAAAATAGTCTTGAACGTTGAACGAGATGTTCTCCTTTTCTTGGTCTGTCCTTCACTGTGCCGCTTTGACGTATACGCGCGCTTATATACTCTTTTTCCTCGACCTTGCTGTGTAATGTCATCAATGACCCCTGTGAGTAAATTTTTTTCCAGCAGCTTTCGCTCTTGTCTTGGCAGCTTTCTTTAAAGGTTGACCATTGATCACGTCTTGGAGAGGTTCCATTCCCGTTTCCAATCCAGTATCGAGCATTCGTTTTCCCACTTTTTTTGCTGTTGTTTTGAGAAAGGGAGTTGCTGAACGGAACAAGGACCGAAACATTCCACCTAAGCCGTTGCCCCCTTGACCATAAGGGTGTGTTCCTCCGTAGATACTAATGTCTCCTCCTTTACCGTGCTGCCTATAGGGTACAACATGTCGTCCATATGGGTAATATCGGTGGTTCATAGGTAATAACATGTTGTTATAGAATATCACGACGCCGAAAATGCAGGGTCACGCGTACGGCTCCAGAAGCAAATGGTATCAATTGACCTGTGTCTCCCCTTATATTGATCGCCACGTATGAAAACACAGTTGTACGGAGTCTATGGTAGGAGGGCACCTTGACCTCTTCTGTGATCATGTTCCCCGGCTGACCACGAGGAACAAGCATCCGAAGTAAGTTCGCTTGAGCATCTCCCACTACTTGAGACTCGATTAAATCGGAATACACGTAGATGGTTTGAAAAGCGTCTCTCTAGAGCAATCCCCATACCAATTCGTCTTTTCTGACAAGTGTTGTCGTTGTCCTCGCAAGAAGGACGCTGTGATCATCATTCTGTTGGACAAAGCCTCCGATTTGGTACAGCTGAGGAATATTATACTGATGGTTTAAGTACCCCAAGGCGCGAGCTAATGTCTTTGGTAGAATCACATACCAACCGGCTGGTAACTTCAACTCAAAGTAATCTTGTGCTTTCTCGTAAATGTAAAAACACTCGTTTCCTTCCAGACTCGTAATGGTCTTGTCACTCTTCAAATAAATGTCTCTCAATCGATTGTGTAGTCCCTTCGTCATACCGTGAATGACATCTTTGACCGTACGGTAAATGCCACTTGGTACAGGGATGTTCAATTTCCAGGGTTCAGGACCAGTCTTACAAAGCAAAGTGTGGGACAATTGATTCTCACCTACGTTTTGCCAGGTGTAAGGGTAAATGATGCGTGTCATGGCCACCTCCCAGTCTTCACTTAGGTGTAGTTGACTTGGTAACTGCATCTTAAAATCGGCCGCCTTGTTTTCTGGATATTGAGTCAGACTTGCATCACTGGTCAGCACCATGTAAAAACTGTTGGTCATGTTGATCGACGGCGGAAATGTAAAACGACGCTGACGATACCGTCTAAAAATGCCGGCGTTTGACCGTATCCACTCGTTAAATATATTTCAATGGTCTGAAATATCTTTGTCCGCAAAGGTAGGTACACAATATGTTCTCTTTCTTCAAGGAGTGTTTCTCGAAAACTGCCGAGAGGTACCATCTCATGTAGGAGAGGTAAGCGCTTGTCACCCACCTGCCACGGTTCCACGAGATTGGTTTGAACTTGAACCAGTCTCTGCTTACACGAACAAAGCGACAGCGAAGGAGGAAAGATGTAAATACCCGGATATGTGATGGATGTGCCGGATGGTAAGATGAACCAATCATGACCATATTTTCTTTCTAAGGTGAGTGCAGCATTCAAACGAACGCTGGGTGTAAGAGTGTTGTTTTCGTTTATCCATCCCAACGCGCGAGCTGTAGACAATGTGATCAGAAGTCCTTCAGTTTGCGAGTTTAACGTTCCATTCCATTCGTCGTCCACTGTGATTTCAATCTTAGATGGTGGGTCAGCGATGTTCAGGCATTGTAACATTCCTTCTGTGACATCTAAGGCTGTATAATACTTGCCCTCGGGTAATACAAACGGTGTGGAGTCACCTCGACGATCCAGCATGATGTGAGAATGTTTGCAGTCATTTGTAATGTCAAACATTGAGAGCGGATACACGATATGATGCAATCCTACTTCCCAATCTTCTTCATCTTTCAGATGGATTTGTCGAGGTAGCGCTACGCGAAAGGAGGACTTGGAATTGTTTAGAAATAAATTACTGCTTGCATTACTGGGAAGTGTCACGTAAAAGTCGCTATCTTGAATCATGTTTGTTGTAAAGCGACCAACTGGTTATGCGGAATCCAACTGTCTTTGGCCAACCTTTCCAATGTACCAACACCTCCTTATTCGCTCCTCGTCCCCTGCGTTTTAAAATTGTTTCAATACGAAACAGGTGTTTTTCCGTTTCTATCACTTTCTGTAACTCAAATTCGTAAAAAGTGCCTTGAATCCAGTCACCGTCTGCTTCCTTTAGGCGATACACGGGTGGGTCGCGCGGAAGTCTCTGAGCAACAGTGAAAGTTTCCTCCGTCCAGGATGGTAAGTAACCTTTTTCAAAGATGCGTTTATGCTTACTGATCTTGACTTGATCTCCCACTTTGAATTTATACGTTGTCGGCTTTTTGAACAGATTTCTATACAAATTGTTCCAGACCTCTGATGCGTTATTCTCGTTGACATCCGCTGGTCTCATTTTGATGCTACGGTGCACGCCTTGATTGTAATTCCCATTGACTAAATCGTCCAGTTGGTCCAAATAATGGTACGAGCTGCTGGTAGTGAACATACGCCACATAAGTTGCTTCAAAGTGCGGTTGAATCTTTCAACCACTTGGGCCTTGGTTTCGTTGTAGGTTACAAAATGATGTACATTCTCCTTTTTGAGAAAGGTTTGAAACGTTTTGTTCTTAAATTCGGTTCCGGCATCTGTTTGCAACTTCTCAGGTTTGCGACCTTCCTGGAAAATGCTTTCAAAGGCCACCACCAACGAGGCTCCTGTTTTCGATTTCAAAGGCACCACCCACGCGTATTTGGAAAGGACATCGATACAAGTCAGTAAATACTTGTATCCTTGATTCCACTGACTCAAATGTTGCAAATCAACCAAGTCCGCCTGCCATTGCGAATCTATATCAAACACAATTACTCGGTTACGACGAAAGTGTTTTCTTGCAGGTTTGTGTAGGGTATAGCCAGGTTGTTGGCGGAGCCAATCGAGTACTTGCGTGCGTTTCAAACCATACCGACGCGCCGCACGATACAGTTTGTCGACTCCCCCTAAAGCGGATGGTCGATCCACTTCATAATACAGTTTCTGTAATAGTTGGTTCGTCTGATTTAGGGTCCGCGTTTTCTGTTTCTTCTTCTTTTGCATTTTCTTCTTCGTGATTGTCGGTGACATCTTTCAATTCGATGTGAACCTCGCTACCGCAACACGCAACTAAACATCGCATTCTCTGACATATGTCACTTAAAGAAACTGTAGGCGATGAGCTTCCACACACGCGGCTTGCAGCACTACCCATGGTGTTAAACAAATGATTAGATCTTCTTCATTCGCAGACTTTTTGTAACAATTTGCCAAACCATCCACCAGAAAGAAGGATAATGTATCGAGTACGTGACACATAAGACTTTGTGGAATGTATATTGTTCGGTAAATGTAGCGTTGCATTGGTCCATGTAGTAATAAAAACTCAACAAGCGACCGGGGTTCATTGGATGTAACTCCTTTACAAGTTCTAACCATTGCTCGCGAGGTGTGCTGTGAAAGATGTGTCCTGCAAAACAACTCCGAGCGCAAACCCGAACCAAGACAAAGTACACTCTATCCATGTTAACGAGTCTACTGAAAAACTGGCACTGCACGTATTCCTTTATAGCACTTTTTGTGAATTCAGTCACTCACTAACACGGTTAATACTTGTGCGTGTGTGATTTATTTTCGCTCTAAAAACATTGAAACTGTGCATGCATAATATTGCTTGACCGGTACATGTGCATCTTTATTGTACATAGGGTGCGCTTTCAAAAGAACTTTTTATTTACTTTTTTTGGATTAAGATTTGATTAAAGAAAATCTATCTCTCGCAAATATAACATTGTGATAAGCGTTCTCTGTTAAGCAGCGAACTCAAGTGAATAATGTGTGTGATTTATTTTCGCTCTAAAAGCGTTGAAACAGTGCATGCATAATACAACAATAATGATACAGCGAATGCAAATGAATTACATTTTTTCATCTCTCATTTACGCGTGCGTTATTTATTGTTGCTCTAAACGCGTTGAAATAGTGCATGCATAATAGAACACTAATGATGCAGCGAATGCAAGTGAATTACAACATTTTTTTTTCTTTTCTCATTTGCGCGTGTGTGATTTATTTTCGCTCAAAAAGCGTTGAAACAGTGCATGCATAATAGAACACTAATGATGCAGCGAATGCAAGTGAATTACAAAGAGAACTACTCTCACAAATATCACATTGTGATAAGCGTTCTCTGTTAATTCAGTAAAACGCTTGAAATGTTTGTTGGTGTGTATTTATTGACTTAACAACTATAATCTTTGTTGTACATAGGGTGCGTTTTCAAAACAACTTTTTTTCGGATTAAGGTTTGTTTAAAGAGAACTATCTCTGGCAAATATCACATTGTGATAAGCGTTCTCTGTTAATTCAGTAAAACGTTTGAAACGTTTGTTGATGTGTTTTTATTGACTTAACGATAGCCTTCTGCAAATAAAATTCGTTCGAGTTAGTCCGGTCTCGAATGTTTCATATTCTGTATGTCTGAACAGAACTGCATTATCAGAGTCACAGTATTTGTTTAAGCGCAACGCAACATGTTTAAGTTTACGATAGTCAAATAGTAGAAGAACAATCATTTATATCAACTTGTCACTAGAGTATCTTTTAATAAAGCGTTTTAAACGTATTGTTGTTGCTGCTCATGTTTTGAAAAGTATTTTGAAATACGATATGAAACCAACTCCCGCTTCACCATACAACAGTATAAAACGCTTCTCAAAATCCAAAGGTTTTTTTCAAGCGTTTTCAGAAAAGGTTTTATTCAAATCTGTTGAGTAGGCTTTCTTTGTGTCTGTGCACTGAAGGATGTCTTTGTGTATTCTTACATAAAAAAGATTGCATTACCCGTGTTTCATTCAAGCGCGAGGTTGAAAAACTTTCCTTAAAAAAGGTTGTAACAACGGAGTTCACGTTTGTTTAAAAAGCGTGAAAGAGTTGAGAATGCTCCTCTTTTCCACACAAAACAACTTTTTTTTCTTCTATATTCTTCCTTCTTCACGCTTCGATCGCCTCTATGCAAATTTAGTTTAAAAAAGAACAAAGCGTTTGTGGACTTGTCCTGGCGTGTAAAGCCTTTTGTGTATGTGTTTTAAAATTCTGTTTGACTCGCTTCAAAAACATAGGGTTCTCACTTCACTTTGTAGGTACGTGACCCCAAGCCCAGAAAGTTAATGTATACCGACGTCAGCGGTGTCTCATTGGCCCGTGATGACATCACCTTGACCTCATTGGCTCCCTGTCTTTCCCATTGTTCTTTCGCTATAATATTTGCGTTACCAACCCGGATGGCTGGGTGGGAAAACAGAACACAGGCACAGCAACACATCTCGCTTACTTTCTCAATAAAAGAAACCGTTCATGTACGTTCGTGACTAACCCTAATTTATGCGGCGACCTGGGATGCACGTGTTGTTTCCGAGTTAGGGTTACAGCCGACATTGCGTCATGCCCCACTTGCCCCTAATTTATGCACGCCCTCTTCTTTCACGTTTTAGGGTTTAAAAACCGACCAACATTGCATCATGGCCCCAACATGCCCCTAATTATGCAACGCCCCCTTCTTTTGTTCTTTTGATTGATGACGTCATATTGATGACTACCTGTCAAATCCG
>NC_090883.1:5999968-6007468 GCF_036669925.1 Montipora capricornis
TCGAATCCTGGCGGGGTCGATATTATTAGTGTGTTTCCTTTTCATTTCCAGAAGCTGCTGTTGTGCCGCACAACATGTAACTAAAGAAGAAACGTCATGGAACGTCGATGTCTATATGGAGTTGAGCTGTGGCTGTCTGTCGGAAAATGGTGTGAAGATTTGATGTGACCAGGATAAATCATACACGACAAATCGATTGTAAGCGATACCGTGAAATCGCATTCCTTGGGGAGACTTTGTAGAATTGATTAATAATTCATAACAATGACACTCAACAGGAACGCACTATTCGGGTCACATGTATAGGTGTGTAAGTCCCGATAAAATGCAGCTGTATGAAAGCACGGGCAGGGATTGAATAGGTAGCAGGGAAAGGCTGGGGTTGATCAATGGTTAATTAGTTGAGTTATGAATGGGATACTTCTTATAAAGATCTGTAACTCGCCTAATTAGTATGCTTAACTTTGACAAACACGAGGCTGTAAAATAGTACAAAGTTTATCAATCAATCATAAGTTTGCATAAGTTTGATATTTCAATCACAACCATTAAGTAACAGTTTACCTTCCTCTTGTGTGCTTTGTTCATAAAGTTTAATGCATCCTCTCCTCCAGTCTCACGCAAATGTCAGTTGATCGCACAAACTAACAAATAAAGCAAATTGGGCAGATAACGCTCTCCATTTTGCTTTGCCACTTCACAATCTAGTGTTCTTAACCAAACGTTTAGTGTATTTTGCGACATGTGCTCTACCGCAACCGTCACATCTTGAACATCTTCGCATTTGAGACCGGCCACTCCAACAAGTTCAGACATTGCACATTTATTTTGCCGTCGCTAATGCCATTGCTGGAAGACTTTTGTACCCCATTTAGTGTTGTATGGTGCTGCTTTTGGAGTGGCTCCGACACTACACTGGCCTCTTCTTCTTTACTCTCTGGAGAGCGAAACCTACCAACTATGTTTCTACTACAAAAGCTCTATGCGAATGAATGGCTAAATTCGATGCTTAACATTTCAAACCTCCTATGGGACAACTCCACGCCCACGTGATTAACGTAAAAGTCACAATCTATTGTTTCATTTCACAAGTACGATAACATGTTCGCGTCCGACCTTGATGGGCCTTATTGAAACGGCTTGCCAGGGCCTCGGGGTTTTAAATGCCCCTAAACGGTCTCCCGTTCATATTTTATCCACCATTACTTACAGATTGGGACCTCAACAAGCGCTCCTGTTGGCGCCTTGTCTATGTCTTTGAGTCTCTGACCTTGTGAAATTTCGCAAAATATTGAGACCTTGCTCGGAAGGGGAAGAGATGATGGTCAAAGGGTATACCATGGTTGTCGGAAAAAATCGAAACTTTGTACTTAGTTACGAATTGATATTCAGTTTTGTCGTTTGACGTCTTTAAGTTGAAACGTGTGGAATTTGAGACAACGCTTAGATTTTGCTTTTAGAGCAATTAGATCCGATGCTTACTTGGTCATTGAAGTTAAGGAAATTCTCCTTTAAAAGATGAGCAAGACGAAGACCTTTGAAGGAAATCCCCAATGGAAGGCAGATTGTTCTTTTGAGGTAAAAGGATGGGCCACTGCCTTTGTGGCGCAAAATGGATTCAAAAGTCAAGCACACGACCCCGCCAGGACTCGAACCTGGAATCTTCTGATCCGAAGTCAGACGCCTTCTCCATTAGGCCACGAGGCCACTTTCGCACAAAGAGAAAGGTCGTCATCAATCACCTTTCCGTCAAACGAAATATTCATCGCTAACATTACCTGACTTCGTTGGCCTAGCTCAGTGAAATCAAATATGCAAAATCGTTCAACAATAGCAATGGCAACCTTACAGAATTGATTCAGAGCACGCCCTCAACTTTATTCGGTTGGAACCACCAACTGATGAACTCTTACCCAAGAAAAGAAGAAATGGCGACAAAGTTAAAAAGCTGCCCAAAATGGTTTACTACAAAGCCAGCCGGTAGTGTATGTTGTTATTGGACCTTGCGATGGGGAGAAATCCTGTTTAAGGCTGATGATCCAGGCCTGAGTGTTGAATGGTAGTTGTGTTTGCCCCAATTAATATTTGCCGGGTAAACCTGCTTTCTCGCGCGTTTTGCATTGAAAATCGTCACCGAAGAAGTCACCGAAGGAAGGCAGAGAGTCCTCACGTCAGTCACAATTGAAAATTTTCGCCATGAATTTAAGTGGGATCTTGTTTCTCAAAAAAGTCTGTGGGCAGGGTTGTACCGACAGTTGAAGGCCCCGTGGCCCAATGGATAAGGCATCTGACTACGAATCAGGGGATTCCAGGTTCGAATCCTGGCGGGGTCGATATTATTAGTGTGTTTCCTTTTCATTTCCAGAAGCTGCTGTTGTGCCGCACAACATGTAACTAAAGAAGAAACGTCATGGAACGTCGATGTCTATATGGAGTTGAGCTGTGGCTGTCTGTCGGAAAATGGTGTGAAGATTTGATGTGACCAGGATAAATCATACACGACAAATCGATTGTAAGCGATACCGTGAAATCGCATTCCTTGGGGAGACTTTGTAGAATTGATTAATAATTCATAACAATGACACTCAACAGGAACGCACTATTCGGGTCACATGTATAGGTGTGTAAGTCCCGATAAAATGCAGCTGTATGAAAGCACGGGCAGGGATTGAATAGGTAGCAGGGAAAGGCTGGGGTTGATCAATGGTTAATTAGTTGAGTTATGAATGGGATTACTTCTTATAAAGATCTGTAACTCGCCTAATTAGTATGCTTAACTTTGACAAACACGAGGCTGTAAAATAGTACAAAGTTTATCAATCAATCATAAGTTTGCATAAGTTTGATATTTCAATCACAACCATTAAGTAACAGTTTACCTTCCTCTTGTGTGCTTTGTTCATAAAGTTTAATGCATCCTCTCCTCCAGTCTCACGCAAATGTCAGTTGATCGCACAAACTAACAAATAAAGCAAATTGGGCAGATAACGCTCTCCATTTTGCTTGGCCACTTCACAAACCAGTTTGCTCAACCAAAGGTTTAGTGTATTTGGCGACATGTGCTCTACCGAAACCGTCACATCTTGAACATCTTCGCATTTGAGACCGGCCACTCCAACAAGTTCAGACATTGCACATTTATTTTGCCGTCGCTAATGCCATTGCTGGAAGACTTTTGTACCCCATTTAGTGTTGTATGGTGCTGCTTTTGGAGTGGCTCCGACACTACACTGGCCTCTTCTTCTTTACTCTCTGGAGAGCGAAACCTACCAACTATGTTTCTACTACAAAAGCTCTATGCGAATGAATGGCTAAATTCGATGCTTAACATTTCAAACCTCCTATGGGACAACTCCACGCCCACGTGATTAACGTAAAAGTCACAATCTATTGTTTCATTTCACAAGTACGATAACATGTTCGCGTCCGACCTTGATGGGCCTTATTGAAACGGCTTGCCAGGGCCTCGGGGTTTTAAATGCCCCTAAACGGTCTCCCGTTCATATTTTATCCACCATTACTTACAGATTGGGACCTCAACAAGCGCTCCTGTTGGCGCCTTGTCTATGTCTTTGAGTCTCTGACCTTGTGAAATTTCGCAAAATATTGAGACCTTGCTCGGAAGGGGAAGAGATGATGGTCAAAGGGTATACCATGGATGTCGGAAAAAATCGAAACTTTGTACTTAGTTACGAATTGATATTCAGTTTTGTCGTTTGACGTCTTTAAGTTGAAACGTGTGGAATTTGAGACAACGCTTAGATTTTGCTTTCAGAGCAATTAGATCCGATGCTTAGCTGGTCATTGAAGTTAAGGAACTTCTCCTTTAAAAGCTCAGCACGACGAAGACCTTTGAAGGAAATCCCCAATGGAAGGCAGATTGTTCTTTTGAGGTAAAAGGATGGGCCACTGCCTTTGTGGCGCAAAATGGATTCAAAAGTCAAGCACACGACCCCGCCAGGACTCGAACCTGGAATCTTCTGATCCGAAGTCAGACGCCTTCTCCATTAGGCCACGAGGCCACTTTCGCACAAAGAGAAAGGTCGTCATCAATCACCTTTCCGTCAAACGAAATATTCATCGCTAACATTACCTGACTTCGTTGGCCTAGCTCAGTGAAATCAAATATGCAAAATCGTTCAACAATAGGAATGGCAACCTTACAGAATTGATTCAGAGCACGCCCTCAACTTTATTCGGTTGGAACCACCAACTGATGAACTCTTACCCAAGAAAAGAAGAAATGGCGACAAAGTTAAAAAGCTGCCCAAAATGGTTTACTACAAAGCCAGCCGGTAGTGTTGTTGTTATTGGACCTTGCGATGGGGAGAAATCCTGTTTAAGGCTGATGATCCAGGCCTGAGTGTTGAATGGTAGTTGTGTTTGCCCCAATTAATATTTGCCGGGTAAACCTGCTTTCTCGCGCGTTTTGCATTGAAAATCGTCACCGAAGGAAGTCACCGAAGGAAGGCAGAGAGTCCTCACGTCAGTCACAATTGAAAAGTTTCGCCATGAATTTAAAGTGGGATCTTGTTTCTCAAAAAAGTCTGTGGGCAGGTTGTACCGACAGTTGAAGGCCCCGTGGCCCAATGGATAAGGCATCTGACTACGAATCAGGGGATTCCAGGTTCGAATCCTGGCGGGGTCGATATTATTAGTGTGTTTCCTTTTCATTTCCAGAAGCTGCTGTTGTGCCGCACAACATGTAACTAAAGAAGAAACGTCATGGAACGTCGATGTCTATATGGAGTTGAGCTGTGGCTGTCTGTCGGAAAATGGTGTGAAGATTTGATGTGACCAGGATAAATCATACACGACAAATCGATTGTAAGCGATACCGTGAAATCGCATTCCTTGGGGAGACTTTGTAGAATTGATTAATAATTCATAACAATGACACTCAACAGGAACGCACTATTCGGGTCACATGTATAGGTGTGTAAGTCCCGATAAAATGCAGCTGTATGAAAGCACGGGCAGGGATTGAATAGGTAGCAGGGAAAGGCTGGGGTTGATCAATGGTTAATTAGTTGAGTTATGAATGGGATTACTTCTTATAAAGATCTGTAACTCGCCTAATTAGTATGCTTAACTTTGACAAACACGAGGCTGTAAAATAGTACAAAGTTTATCAATCAATCATAAGTTTGCATAAGTTTGATATTTCAATCACAACCATTAAGTAACAGTTTACCTTCCTCTTGTGTGCTTTGTTCATAAAGTTTAATGCATCCTCTCCTCCAGTCTCACGCAAATGTCAGTTGATCGCACAAACTAACAAATAAAGCAAATTGGGCAGATAACGCTCTCCATTTTGCTTGGCCACTTCACAAACCAGTTTGCTCAACCAAACGTTTAGTGTATTTGGCGACATGTGCTCTACCGAAACCGTCACATCTTGAACATCTTCGCATTTGAGACCGGCCACTCCAACAAGTTCAGACATTGCACATTTATTTTGCCGTCGCTAATGCCATTGCTGGAAGACTTTTGTACCCCATTTAGTGTTGTATGGTGCTGCTTTTGGAGTGGCTCCGACACTACACTGGCCTCTTCTTCTTTACTCTCTGGAGAGCCAAACCTACCAACTATGTTTCTACTACAAAAGCTGTATGCGAATGAATGGCTAAATTCGATGCTTAACATTTCAAACCTCCTATGGGACAACTCCACGCCCACGTGATTAACGTAAAAGTCACAATCTATTGTTTCATTTCACAAGTACGATAACATGTTCGCGTCCGACCTTGATGGGCCTTATTGAAACGGCTTGCCAGGGCCTCGGGGTTTTAAATGCCCCTAAACGGTCTCCCGTTCATATTTTATCCACCATTACTTACAGATTGGGACCTCAACAAGCGCTCCTGTTGGCGCCTTGTCTATGTCTTTGAGTCTCTGACCTTGTGAAATTTCGCAAAATATTGAGACCTTGCTCGGAAGGGGAAGAGATGATGGTCAAAGGGTATACCATGGATGTCGGAAAAAATCGAAACTTTGTACTTAGTTACGAATTGATATTCAGTTTTGTCGTTTGACGTCTTTAAGTTGAAACGTGTGGAATTTGAGACAACGCTTAGATTTTGCTTTCAGAGCAATTAGATCCGATGCTTAGTTGGTCATTGAAGTTAAGGAAATTCTCCTTTAAAAGATGAGCAAGACGAAGACCTTTGAAGGAAATCCCCAATGGAAGGCAGATTGTTCTTTTGAGGTAAAAGGATGGGCCACTGCCTTTGTGGCGCAAAATGGATTCAAAAGTCAAGCACACGACCCCGCCAGGACTCGAACCTGGAATCTTCTGATCCGAAGTCAGACGCCTTCTCCATTAGGCCACGAGGCCACTTTCGCACAAAGAGAAAGGTCGTCATCAATCACCTTTCCGTCAAACGAAATATTCATCGCTAACATTACCTGACTTCGTTGGCCTAGCTCAGTGAAATCAAATATGCAAAATCGTTCAACAATAGGAATGGCAACCTTACAGAATTGATTCAGAGTACGCCTTCAACTTTATTCGGTTGGAACCACCAACTGATGAACTCTTACCCAAGAAAAGAAGAAATGGCGACAAAGTTAAAAAGCTGCCCAAAATGGTTTACTACAAAGCCAGCCGGTAGTGTATGTTGTTATTGGACCTTGCGATGGGGAGAAATCCTGTTTAAGGCTGATGATCCAGGCCTGAGTGTTGAATGGTAGTTGTGTTTGCCCCAATTAATATTTGCCGGGTAAACCTGCTTTCTCGCGCGTTTTGCATTGAAAATCGTCACCGAAGGAAGTCACCGAAGGAAGGCAGAGAGTCCTCACGTCAGTCACAATTGAAAAGTTTCGCCATGAATTTAAAGTGGGATCTTGTTTCTCAAAAAAGTCTGTGGGCAGGTTACACCGACAGTTGAAGGCCCCGTGGCCCAATGGATAAGGCATCTGACTACGAAGCAGGGGATTCCAGGTTCGAATCCTGGCGGGGTCGATATTATTAGTGTGTTTCCTTTTCATTTCCAGAAGCTGCTGTTGTGCCGCACAACATGTAACTAAAGAAGAAACGTCATGGAACGTCGATGTCTATATGGAGTTGAGCTGTGGCTGTCTGTCGGAAAATGGTGTGAAGATTTGATGTGACCAGGATAAATCATACACGACAAATCGATTGTAAGCGATACCGTGAAATCGCATTCCTTGGGGAGACTTTGTAGAATTGATTAATAATTCATAACAATGACACTCAACAGGAACGCACTATTCGGGTCACATGTATAGGTGTGTAAGTCCCGATAAAATGCAGCTGTATGAAAGCACGGGCAGGGATTAAATAGGTAGCAGGGAAAGGCTGGGGTTGATCAATGGTTAATTAGTTGAGTTATGAATGGGATTACTTTTTATAAAGATCTGTAACTCGCCTAATTAGTATGCTTAACTTTGACAAACACGAGGCTGTAAAATAGTACAAAGTTTATCAATCAATCATAAGTTTGCATAAGTTTGATATTTCAATCACAACCATTAAGT
>NC_090883.1:6012468-6024968 GCF_036669925.1 Montipora capricornis
CACGACCCCGCCAGGACTCGAATCTGGAATCTTCTGATCCGAAGTCAGACGCCTTCTCCATTAGGCCACGAGGCCACTTTCGCACAAAGAGAAAGGTCGTCATCAATCACCTTTTCCGTCAAACGAAATATTCATCGCTAACATTACCTGACTTCGTTGGCCTAGCTCAGTGAAATCAAATATGCAAAATCGTTCAACAATAGGAATGGCAACCTTACAGAATTGATTCAGAGTACGCCTTCAACTTTATTCGGTTGGAACCACCAACTGATGAACTCTTACCCAAGAAAAGAAGAAATGGCGACAAAGTTAAAAAGCTGCCCAAAATGGTTTACTTCAAAGCGAGCCGGTAGTGTATGTTGTTATTGGACCTTGCGATGGGGAGAAATCCTGTTTAAGGCTGATGATCCAGGCCTGAGTGTTGAATGGTAGTTGTGTTTGCCCCAATTAATATTTGCCGGCTAAACCTGCTTTCTCGCGCGTTTTCCATTGAAAATCGTCACCGAAGGAAGTCACCGAAGGAAGGCAGAGAGTTCTCACGTCAATCACCATTGAAAATTTTCGCCATGAATTTAAAGTGGGATCTTGTTGCTCAAAAAAGTCTGTGGGCAGGTTGCACCGACAGTTGAAGGCCCCGTGGCCCAATGGATAAGGCATCTGACTACGAATCAGGGGATTCCAGGTTCGAATCCTGGCGGGGTCGATATTATTAGTGTGTTTCCTTTTCATTTGTAGAAGCTACTGTTGTGCCGCGCAACATGTAACTAAAGAAGAAACGTCATGAAACGTCGATGTCTAAATGGGGTTGAGCTGTGGCTGTCTGTCGGAAAATGGTGTGAAGATTTGATGTGACCAGGATAAATCATACACGACAAATCGATTGTAAGCGATACCGTGAAATCGCATTCCTTGGGGAGACTTTGTAGAATTGATTAATAATTCATAACAATGACACTCAACAGGAACGCACTATTCGGGTCACATGTATAGGTGTGTAAGTCCCGATAAAATGCAGCTGTATGAAAGCACGGGCAGGGATTGAATAGGTAGCAGGGAAAGGCTGGGGTTGATCAATGGTTAATTAGTTGAGTTATGAATGGGATTACTTTTTATAAAGATCTGTAACTCGCCTAATTAGTGTGCTTAACTTTGACAAACACGAGGCTGTAAAATAGTACAAAGTTTATCAATCAATCATAAGTTTGCATAAGTTTGATATTTTAATCACAACCATTAAGTAACAGTTTACCTTTCTCTTGTGTGCTTTGTTAATAAAGTTTAATGCATCCTCTCCTCCAGTCTCACGCAAATGACAGTTGATCGCACAAACTAACAAATAAAGCAAATTGGACGGATAACGCTCTCCATTTTGCTTGGCCACTTTACAAACCAGTTTGCTCAACCAAACGTTTAGTGTATTTGGCGACATGTGCTCTACCGAAACCGTCACATCTTGAACATCTTCGCATTTGAGACCGGCCACTCCAACAAGTTCAGACATCGCACATTTATTTTGCCGTCGCTAATGCCATTGCTGGAAGACTTTTGTACCCCATTTAGTGTTGTATGGTGCTGCTTTTGGAGTGGCTCCGACACTACACTGGCCTCTTCTTCTTTACTCTCTGGAGAGCGAAACCTACCAACTATGTTTCTACTACAAAAGCTCTATGCGAATGAATGGCGAAATTCGATGCTTAAGATTTCAAACCTCCTATGGGACAACTCCACGCCCACGTGATTAACGTAAAAGTCACAATCTATTGTTTCATTTCACAAGTACGATAACATGTTCGCGTCCGTAATTGATGGGCCTTATTGAAACGGCTCGCCAGGGCCTCGGGGTTTTAAATGCCCCTAAACGGTCTCCCGTTCATATTTTATCCACCATTACTTACAGATTGGGACCTCAACAAGCGCTCCTGTTGGCGCCTTGTCTATGTCTTTGAGTCTCTGACCTTGTGAACTTTCGCAAAATATTGAGACCTTGCTCGGAAGGGGAAGAGATGATGGTCAAAGGGTATACCATGGTTGTCGGAAAAAATCGAAACTTTGTACTTAGTTGCGAATTGATATTCAGTTTTCTCGTTTGACGTCTTTAAGTTGAAACGTGTGGAATTTGAGACAACGCTTAGATTTTACTTTTAGAGCAATTACATCCGATGCTTAGTTGGTCATTGAAGTTAAGGAAATTCTCCTTTAAAAGATGAGCAAGACGAAGACCTTTGAAGGAAATCCCCAATGGAAGGCAGATTGTTCTTTTGAGGTAAAAGGATGGGCCACTGCCTTTGTGGCGCAAAATGGATTCAAAAGTCAAGCACACGACCCCGCCAGGACTCGAATCTGGAATCTTCTGATCCGAAGTCAGACGCCTTCTCCATTACGCCACGAGGCCACTTTCGCACAAAGAGAAAGGTCGTCATCAATCACCTTTTCCGTCAAACGAAATATTCATCGCTAACATTACCTGACTTCGTTGGCCTAGCTCAGTGAAATCAAATATGCAAAATCGTTCAACAATAGGAATGGCAACCTTACAGAATTGATTCAGAGTACGCCTTCAACTTTATTCGGTTGGAACCACCAACTGATGAACTCTTACCCAAGAAAAGAAGAAATGGCGACAAAGTTAAAAAGCTGCCCAAAATGGTTTACTACAAAGCCAGCCGGTAGTGTATGTTGTTATTGGACCTTGCGATGGGGAGAAATCCTGTTTAAGGCTGATGATCCAGGCCTGAGTGTTGAATGGTAGTTGTGTTTGCCCCAATTAATATTTGCCGGGTAAACCTGCTTTCTCGCGCGTTTTGCATTGAAAATCGTCACCGAAGGAAGTCACCGAAGGAAGGCAGAGAGTCCTCACGTCAATCACAATTGAAAAGTTTCGCCATGAATTTAAAGTGGGATCTTGTTTCTCAAAAAACTCTGTGGGCAGGTTGCACCGACAGTTGAAGGCCCCGTGGCCCAATGGATAAGGCATCTGACTACGAAACAGGGGATTCCAGGTTCGAATCCTGGCGGGGTCGATATTATTAGTGTGTTTCCTTTTCATTTCCAGAAGCTACTGTTGTGCCGCACAACATGTAACTAAAGAAGAAACGTCATGGAACGTCGATGTCTATATGGAGTTGAGCTGTGGCTGTCTGTCGGAAAATGGTGTGAAGATTTGATGTGACCAGGATAAATCATACACGACAAATCGATTGTAAGCGATACCGTGAAATCGCATTCCTTGGGGAGACTTTGTAGAATTGATTAATAATTCATAACAATGACACTCAACAGGAACGCACTATTCGGGTCACATGTATAGGTGTGTAAGTCCCGATAAAATGCAGCTGTATGAAAGCACGGGCAGGGATTGAATAGGTAGCAGGGAAAGGCTGGGGTTGATCAATGGTTAATTAGTTGAGTTATGAATGGCATTACTTTTTATAAAGATCTGTAACTCGCCTAATTAGTGTGCTTAACTTTGACAAACACGAGGCTGTAAAATAGTACAAAGTTTATCAATCAATCATAAGTTTGCATAAGTTTGATATTTCAATCACAACCATTAAGTAACAGTTTACCTTCCTCTTGTGTGCTTTGTTCATAAAGTTTAATGCATCCTCTCCTCCAGTCTCACGCAAATGTCAGTTGATCGCACAAACTAACAAATAAAGCAAATTGGGCAGATAACGCTCTCCATTTTGCTTGGCCACTTCACAAACCAGTTTGGTCAACCAAACGTTTAGTGTATTTGGCGACATGTGCTCTACCGAAACCGTCACATCTTGAACATCTTCGCATTTGAGACCGGCCACTCCAACAAGTTCAGACATTGCACATTTATTTTGCCGTCGCTAATGCCATTGCTGGAAGACTTTTGTACCCCATTTAGTGTTGTATGGTGCTGCTTTTGGAGTGGCTCCGACACTACACTGGCCTCTTCTTCTTTACTCTCTGGAGAGCGAAACCTACCAACTATGTTTCTACTACAAAAGCTCTATGCGAATGAATGGCTAAATTCGATGCTTAAGATTTCAAACCTCCTATGGGACAACTCCACGCCCACGTGATTAACGTAAAAGTCACAATCTATTGTTTCATTTCACAAGTACGATAACATGTTCGCGTCCGTCCTTGATGGGCCTTATTGAAACGGCTCGCCAGGGCCTCGGGTTTTAAATGCCCCTAAACGGTCTCCCGTTCATATTTTATCCACCATTACTTACAGATTGGGACCTCAACAAGCGCTCCTGTTGGCGCCTTGTCTATGTCTTTGAGTCTCTGACCTTGTGAACTTTCGCAAAATATTGAGACCTTGCTCGGAAGGGGAAGAGATGATGGTCAAAGGGTATACCATGGTTGTCGGAAAAAATCGAAACTTTGTACTTAGTTGCGAATTGATATTCAGTTTTCTCGTTTGACGTCTTTAAGTTGAAACGTGTGGAATTTGAGACAACGCTTAGATTTTACTTTTAGAGCAATTAGATCCGATGCTTAGTTGGTCATTGAAGTTAAGGAAATTCTCCTTTAAAAGATGAGCAACACGAAGACCTTTGAAGGAAATCCCCAATGGAAGGCAGATTGTTCTTTTGAGGTAAAAGGATGGGCCACTGCCTTTGTGGTGCAAAATGGATTCAAAAGTCAAGCACACGACCCCGCCAGGACTCGAATCTGGAATCTTCTGATCCGAAGTCAGACGCCTTCTCCATTAGGCCACGAGGCCACTTTCGCACAAAGAGAAAGGTCGTCATCAATCACCTTTTCCGTCAAACGAAATATTCATCGCTAACATTACCTGACTTCGTTGGCCTAGCTCAGTGAAATCAAATATGCAAAATCGTTCAACAATAGGAATGGCAACCTTACAGAATTGATTCAGAGTACGCCTTCAACTTTATTCGGTTGGAACCACCAACTGATGAACTCTTACCCAAGAAAAGAAGAAATGGCGACAAAGTTAAAAAGCTGCCCAAAATGGTTTACTACAAAGCCAGCCGGTAGTGTATGTTGTTATTGGACCTTGCGATGGGGAGAAATCCTGTTTAAGGCTGATGATCCAGGACTGAGTGTTGAATGGTACTTGTCTTTGGCCCAATTACTATTTGCAGGCTACACCTGCTTTTTCGCGCGTTTTCCATTGACCCTCGTCACCGCAGGACGTCACCGAAGGAAGGCAGAGAGTCCTCACGCCAATCACAATTGAAAAGTTTCGCCATGAATTTAAAGTGGGATCTTGTTTCTCAAAAAACTCTGTGGGCAGGTTGCACCGACAGTTGAAGGCCCCGTGGCCCAATGGATAAGGCATCTGACTACGAATCAGGGGATTCCAGGTTCGAATCCTGGCGGGGTCGATATTATTAGTGTGTTTCCTTTTCATTTGTAGAAGCTACTGTTGTGCCGCGCAACATGTAACTAAAGAAGAAACGTCATGAAACGTCGATGTCTAAATGGGGTTGAGCTGTGGCTGTCTGTCGGAAAATGGTGTGAAGATTTGATGTGACCAGGATAAATCATACACGACAAATCGATTGTAAGCGACACCGTGAAATCGCATTCCTTGGGGAGACTTTGTAGAATTGATTAATATTTCATAACAATGACACTCAACAGGAACGCACTATTCGGGTCACATGTATAGGTGTGTAAGTCCCGATAAAATGCAGCTGTATGAAAGCACGGGCAGGGATTGAATAGGTAGCAGGGAAAGGCTGGGGTTGATCAATGGTTAATTAGTTGAGTTATGAATGGGATTACTTTTTATAAAGATCTGTAACTCGCCTAATTAGTGTGCTTAACTTTGACAAACACGAGGCTGTAAAATAGTACAAAGTTTATCAATCAATCATAAGTTTGCATAAGTTTGATATTTCAATCACAACCATTAAGTAACAGTTTACCTTCCTCTTGTGTGCTTTGTTAATAAAGTTTAATGCATCCTCTCCTCCAGTCTCACGCAAATGACAGTTGATCGCACAAACTAACAAATAAAGCAAATTGGACGGATAACGCTCTCCATTTTGCTTGGCCACTTTACAAACCAGTTTGCTCAACCAAACGTTTAGTGTATTTGGCGACATGTGCTCTACCGAAACCGTCACATCTTGAACATCTTCGCATTTGAGACCGGCCACTCCAACAAGTTCAGACATCGCACATTTATTTTGCCGTCGCTAATGCCATTGCTGGAAGACTTTTGTACCCCATTTAGTGTTGTATGGTGCTGCTTTTGGAGTGGCTCCGACACTACACTGGCCTCTTCTTCTTTACTCTCTGGAGAGCGAAACCTACCAACTATGTTTCTACTACAAAAGCTCTATGCGAATGAATGGCTAAATTCGATGCTTAAGATTTCAAACCTCCTATGGGACAACTCCACGCCCACGTGATTAACGTAAAAGTCACAATCTATTGTTTCATTTCACAAGTACGATAACATGTTCGCGTCCGTCCTTGATGGGCCTTATTGAAACGGCTCGCCAGGGCCTCGGGGTTTTAAATGCCCCTAAACGGTCTCCCGTTCATATTTTATCCACCATTACTTACAGATTGGGACCTCAACAAGCGCTCCTGTTGGCGCCTTGTCTATGTCTTTGAGTCTCTGACCTTGTGAAATTTCGCAAAATATTGAGACCTTGCTCGGAAGGGGAAGAGATGATGGTCAAAGGGTATACCATGGTTGTCGGAAAAAATCGAAACTTTGTACTTAGTTGCGAATTGATATTCAGTTTTGTCGTTTGACGTCTTTAAGTTGAAACGTGTGGAATTTGAGACAACGCTTAGATTTTACTTTTAGAGCAATTAGATCCGATGCTTAGTTGGTCATTGAAGTTAAGGAAATTCTCCTTTAAAAGATGAGCAAGACGAAGACCTTTGAAGGAAATCCCCAATGGAAGGCAGATTGTTCTTTTGAGGTAAAAGGATGGGCCACTGCCTTTGTGGCGCAAAATGGATTCAAAAGTCAAGCACACGACCCCGCCAGGATTCGAATCTGGAATCTTCTGATCCGAAGTCAGACGCCTTCTTCATTACGCCACGAGGCCACTTTCGCACAAAGAGAAAGGTCGTCATCAATCACCTTTTCCGTCAAACGAAATATTCATCGCTAACATTACCTGACTTCGTTGGCCTAGCTCAGTGAAATCAAATATGCAAAATCGTTCAACAATAGGAATGGCAACCTTACAGAATTGATTCAGAGTACGCCTTCAACTTTATTCGGTTGGAACCACCAACTGATGAACTCTTACCCAAGAAAAGAAGAAATGGCGACAAAGTTAAAAAGCTGCCCAAAATGGTTTACTACAAAGCCAGCCGGTAGTGTATGTTGTTATTGGACCCATCGATGGGGAGAAATCCTGTTTAAGGCTGATGATCCAGGCCTGAGTGTTGAATGGTAGTTGTGTTTGCCCCAATTAATATTTGCCGGGTAAACCTGCTTTCTCGCGTGTTTTGCATTGAAAATCGTCACCGAAGGAAGTCACCGAAGGAAGGCAGAGAGTCCTCACGTCAATCACAATTGAAAAGTTTCGCCATGAATTTAAAGTGGGATCTTGTTTCTCAAAAAACTCTGTGGGCAGGTTGCACCGACAGTTGAAGGCCCCGTGGCCCAATGGATAAGGCATCTGACTACGAATCAGGGGATTCCAGGTTCGAATCCTGGCGGGGTCGATATTATTAGTGTGTTTCCTTTTCATTTGTAGAAGCTACTGTTGTGCCGCACAACATGTAACTAAAGAAGAAACGTCATGGAACGTCGATGTCTATATGGAGTTGAGCTGTGGCTGTCTGTCGGAAAATGGTGTGAAGATTTGATGTGACCAGGATAAATCATACACGACAAATCGATTGTAAGCGATACCGTGAAATCGCATTCCTTGGGGAGACTTTGTAGAATTGATTAATAATTCATAACAATGACACTCAACAGGAACGCACTATTCGGGTCACATGTATAGGTGTGTAAGTCCCGATAAAATGCAGCTGTATGAAAGCACGGGCAGGGATTGAATAGGTAGCAGGGAAAGGCTGGGGTTGATCAATGGTTAATTAGTTGAGTTATGAATGGGATTACTTTTTATAAAGATCTGTAACTCGCCTAATTAGTGTGCTTAACTTTGACAAACACGAGGCTGTAAAATAGTACAAAGTTTATCAATCAATCATAAGTTTGCATAAGTTTGATATTTCAATCACAACCATTAAGTAACAGTTTACCTTCCTCTTGTGTGCTTTGTTCATAAAGTTTAATGCATCCTCTCCTCCAGTCTCACGCAAATGTCAGTTGATCGCACAAACTAACAAATAAAGCAAATTGGGCAGATAACGTTCTCCATTTTTTTTGTCTTCTTCACAAACCAGTTTGCTCAACCAAACGTTTAGTGTATTTGGCGACATGTGCTCTACCGAAACCGTCACATCTTGAACATCTTCGCATTTGAGATCGGCCACTCCAACAAGTTCAGACATCGCACATTTATTTTGCCGTCGCTAATGCCATTGCTGGAAGACTTTTGTACCCCATTTAGTGTTGTATGGTGCTGCTTTTGGAGTGGCTCCGACACTACACTGGCCTCTTCTTCTTTACTCTCTGCCGGGAGAGCGAAACCTACCAACTATGTTTCTACTACAAAAGCTCTATGCAAATGAATGGCTAAATTCGATGCTTAACATTTCAAACCTCCTATGGGACAACTCCACGCCCACGTGATTAACGTAAAAGTCACAATCTATTGTTTCATTTCACAAGTGAGGGTTGTCCAATACACCTGAATAGATACGAGTCGTAAAAAGGCTGTGCAGTTGCTGTCGATTCGTACAAATCGTGCCCATGTGGTACGACCCGTTGTCGAATGGAGAATTGAATCTCATTAGGGGGACTTAGAATATTTCTAACACGATGTAGGCCAAGAAACCCTTCTGCAAGTTGTCGATTCGTTCGATTCGTACGAATCGTGCCCATGTGATACGACCCGTTGTCGAATGGAGAATTGAATCTCATTAGGGGGACTTAGAATATTTCTAACACGATGTAGGCCAAGAAACCCTTCTGCAAGTTGTCGATTCGTTCGATTCGTACGAATCGTACCCATGTGATACGACCCGTTGTCGAATGGAGAATTGAATCTCATTAGGGGGACTTAGAATATTTCTAACACGATGTAGGCCAAGAAACCCTTCTCCGAGTTGTCGATTCGTTCGATTCGTACGAATCGTGCCCATGTGGTACGACCCGTTGTCGAATGGAGAATTGAATCTCATTAGGGGGACTTAGAATATTTCTAACAAGATATAGGCCAAGAAACCCTTCTCCGAGTTGTCGATTCGTTCGATTCGTACGAATCGTGCCCATGTGATACGACCCGTTGTCGAATGGAGAAATGCATCTCATTAGGGGGACTTAGAATATGTCTAACACGAGTTGTCGATTCGTTCGATTCGTACGAATCGTGCCCATGTGATACGACCCGTTGTCGAATGGAGAAATGCATCTCATTAGGGGGACTTAGAATATGTCTAACACGAGTTGTCGATTCGTTCGATTGGTACGAATCGTGCCCATGTGATACGACCTGTTGTCGAATGGAGAATTGCATCTCATTAGGTGGACTTGAATAGTTGTAACACACTGTAGCTCAAGAAACCCTTCTCCGAGTTGTCGATTCGTTCGATTCGAACGATTCGTGCCCATGTGACACGACCCGTTGTCGAATGGAGAAATGCATCACATTAGGGGGACTTAAAATGTTTTTAACACGCTGTAGGCCAAGAAACCCTTCTCTGTGTTGTCGATTCGTTCGATTCGTACGAATCGTGCCCAATTGATACGACCCGTTGTCGAATGGAGAAGTGCTTCTCATTTGCGGGACTTAGACGCATGTTCGAGTTGTCGATTCAGTCGACTTGTATCTTGTATTAAAGAAGAATTGGACGATGTTTTTCGACGGAGGCCGTGTGAGTCCCCCCGGCGCGTGCTCACAGTTACTTTGGTTAAAAAAATATTAACGTAACACGAGTTTGGATCTACGTCTTGATGGCTATCAAGCGCAAGGAATGCACTTCTGCCTTGGATGTTCAGGGCATTCGTTTCTTATTGCACAGTAACGCTTGATCGTCTGCCACAGAAAGAGCTGTGAAAGGGAAAGCATTTGGTAGGAAATTGTTTGCCCTTGAGAATGATAGCGCATAGCTTATTAATAATAAAGGAGCAGCATGTTTTTGCGTAAAAACTGAACCTATTCGTATAACTGAATCCAGGTCAACATTAATTGATTTAATTTATACAAATTATGTTGACAGGGTTGCCTGTTCCGGAGTCTCTCATATTGGTATCAGCGATCATAGCCTTATTTACGTTTATAGGAGATTATCTCTGGCGTCTTTTTCAACAGGGCATTCAACCATTTCATATAGAAATTTCCTAAATTTGAATCGAGAGAGTTTTCGTAACGATACCGCTCAACAAGATTGGTTCTGTAATGGTTCTGAAGATCGAAATGGTTTGTGGACTGATTGGAAAACGTAATTTTTGAATATTGTTAATATTCATGCACCACTCCGATCTAGACGTGCTAGAACCAATAAAGCAGACCCTGGATCAATTCCCAATTTAAGAAAGGCATGCGTGACCGCTGATGCTGCCAAAAGGGAAGGAATTGCATAGAATAATTCACGCGATTGGGAAAAGTACAAAACGTTGCGTAATAAAATAAACATTTAAACTTCAAGACTTCTAAAGTAACTTATTTATTCTAATGCTTTTATTCAATCTAAGGGTAATCCTCGAAAAACCAGCCCAAGTTCGCGTCACTAGAGAGAGTGTAGTCATTTTCATTTCTTTAATTAATGAACGTTAAATTGAGCATTTTTTAGGCTTCATAATCGACGGTGTTTTATTCCCCATACAAAGTGTCATAACGCGTTGAAATTCTCAACGGCTGTCTAGTGACGGGAGCTTGGGCTGCCTATGGAAAAACGTGGCAAACGGAACCTTTAATGAGCTTACTTCCGGTGTTGTAAATAATACAAGGGTGACAGAATTGAAATTGAATGATGCCGTTATCTCTAATCTTAGTGAGCTTTCTAACGCTTTTAATGACCATTTTTCAACAATTGGGCCCAGACTTGGTAAGGAAAATTCTCCTATTGCTAACAATAATTCAAGTTATATCAATTATATAAATGTAAAAATTATAACAATAAATTCAGTTTTTCTTCGATTAATTGCAGTACTGTTTTCTTACATAAATTTTCTTTACTAAAGCAATGTTTGTTGTTATTCCATGTGATAAGGCATCATTGTGTGCGTTGTTTTTTTGCAGCGGTCGTTTCGTTGGTATCTTCAGTCCTGTTCTGATAATTTTCCCAATGCTTTTTGCTGAAAATAAGAAGAAGAGAATAGTCTTGACATGTTTAAAAGTTCTCCCCTTGCATCTTAGATGAATTCCGTAATAACTTAAGTTGTGTGGGCCCATTTCCCTTACTAGGGCCAACGCTCGGATGTGATAACTTTGGAATTTTTCCGCATTGTTTCGTAGCAATGTTAAAATCCTACTTAGGTCATTTTGTAATAACTTATTGCAGCTCATTTTTCTGGTAACATTTCATTGATTTTTATATCACCGCAGTTATCCAGAAGCAATTTATGAATGAAAAAGTCTCTGAATTGTTTTTTGTGAATTTATGGTCAAATTAAGACAATTCCCATGATATTACCCCTTTATGGTGGGTGTCTGGACTGTGGTTGTAAAGTTCAGGTCACAGGTTATATGTATTCTAATATAGAAAGCAACCCAAACCTTTTATTAATGTTAACGTCTTTTAATTTTGCTTGCACAATGAAGTTTGGAAGAAGGTTAGTCTTGTGTTTGTTTCAGTTTAGGGAGATCAATTTGCGTCATGTAATGCCTTTTTGCTTTTCGTACCACACACTTGTATGGTGGACGAATATGTTGCTATGTCGTGTGAAATAACAAGGGGACTGGTATTGTGACGAAGGAGGAGTCAGTTTGTAAAGGAATTGATTTGTTGAAGTGGGTTTTGCAATGCGTAAGAGTTGGCTGGGAAACTAAATTGAACTGGGTTCACGGAATTTGGCAAGTATTTCATTGAAAGGATATGAAGTGGAGGTACTTTTCACTGAATTGGGAAATCTGTTAGTTTGGCAGCGTGAGCCATGTTCCAGTAATAGTTTGAATTCTGGGGATGAAAGTGCTTGTTTGAAATGTTGGTTGACGGTTTGGAACGGAAAGTGGTCAGCTAGCCTTTTTAGGGAAGCAGATAGTTCGCTGAAATGTTTCAGTAAGGATCTTTCGGGTAGCGCTAACCCCTTTCTTAAAATTAAATTTCATTTCATCTAATAGCGAGTGGCACTTCAAATTTCAGCTAAGGATTTGATCTAAACAGATGAAATAAAATACGTCCATATAAAATATGTTTATACGTTATAAGAACTTACAAAATGGCCTCAAAAGGCTTTTAGGTAAATGTGTTCGTTTACAGGTACATGCCCTTGGCTT